>NC_083774.1:14587471-14879971 GCF_963514075.1 Conger conger | reverse complement strand
ACTCAGTTCTGGTAAGCTATGCCATTGTGAATTAATGATGGATTAATGCATTAACATCGGCAACACTGATTCATTTTACTGCTATGAATGGGATCACTGGTATTGTTATGCAACGGTATGCAACTGCCCACAAAAGAAAGCCTTGGGAGAAACATCTGACTGGTATCTCTTTCCATCCCACCACGCCAATCAACGTCAGTCATGTATTGTGTCGATTACTGGGGCAGAAATAAAGGTTTTTTGCACATTAGCACATTAGTAATTCAGAGTTCAAACACTGATCTATTACAGGTAGAAAAGTGGTCGCGCCATGACATTTAACAGCCTTGTAGCTGAATCGCAAGATGAGAAATTAGTTTGGTGGCATTGAAGTTGAAAATGAGCAGTTGCCCTGTGACACGTGGGATTGAAAAGAGTTCATTCGATTCCTTATGAATGAACTCACCTGTAAAACGCCTACCGATAATATATTCAGCATAACCCAGCCCATTTCACACCTGTGCCACGCATTTCGAGCCACAGTGCTGTGCTGTTGAAAATGACCATGCGCCATGTGAAATTGAGTCCGGGAAATATAAATATAAAATATGTGTTGGTTGGATCAATAAGATGCTGGTCTTCATGGGGGTTTGAATCCTTTGTGCAGTGGCTGTGTCTGAGATATGCCAGAAAGCGATTCACCTCGTCAACACCCACTTTACCTCCTGCTTACTTACAACGCCTTGCAAGGCCTTTCTATGGAGGTTGCCATGGCACGAGGCAAAATGCCTTTGCAATTACATGTATCCAAACAGATAACATTGAAGATGTCATTGAGAAGATACCAAACAACAATCCCGTCCAGAACGATGGCTTCACATACGGCTTCAGTTCACTGGATAAGACGAACAATGGAGACTTTCAAAAGCATTTGCCCCCACCCCATCTCCCCCACCACATTGATTTTCGATGCACCCAAACAGAATAGCCTTCTCTTCTCAGTCTGAACATGCGAGTGTTGAAATTTGACTCTCCCTTTAAAAGATTAATTTAAATACAAGTCACACAGGCTGATGGACACGTTATCGGGGAGCAGTGAATTAAAACAGTTGATAAAAACGTCTTGCTTTTGTTATTTCCCCTTTGAGTGAGGAGCCCATTCGGTGTGTGCAGAATAGGTGACGATGATCTCTAGACAGTCACGGTGAGTCAGGATAATTTAATTCACTTTAATGAAGGTAGCTCAAGGCTCCGTGCAATTATCAGAGTTTTTAATTTCGCAAAGAAGTCAATGGGGTGAATATTCGACATGGCCGCTCGGGAAAATTGTTTCAATGGCCATCGCTTCAACTCAGACGAGCAGGTGCAGGGACAGGAGGGGACCTAAAACAATCACAGTAATATATATTTAAAAAAAACGCATTAAACATGTTCCCCCACAAGGTTTCTAATATAGCCTTGTGTGAAATATTTTCTAATTCTCTCTAATGACATTAAAGCAGGCCGGCTGCTGGAGGGCCCTCCGCCGCAGCAGAGGGAAAGCAGATGTCACACATGTCCGCGGGCATCCTCGGCAGACTGGCACGCCCCGGGTTTATCGTGCCGGCAGCCGCGTGTTCTCCCTCGGAGAGCCGCGGCGTTCCTGAGCCGGGAGGGCCCGGTGGAGGTCCAGGGAGAAGCGCCGCGCTTCGGGAAACACGGGAGCGCTCGTTAAGGAACGCGGTCCGGGAAGAGCCTGGATCGATGTGGAATTTAACGCGGGGATTCGGGAGCCTGCTGTTTTTGTGCTCAGGTGGGAGGCGGGTTGCACCTCAGCATCTTGTTTTTAATCTACAACAAATATGCTGACGCTGGTCTTTGTTTCACAGGTGACTGTGACAAAGGCCTCTTAAATCACCCGAAGATGTGCTGAATACGTTCTTTTATTTTTTTCTTTCTAAGATGTAAATATGCTGGGGAAGAATTCTTAAAAGAAAACACCAGGTTTGTTTGTTTTTGGGGTTTTTTGGACAGGCATTGCGCAAGGCAGCCTCAGCCTGGAGTTTCTCATCACAGCGAGGCTGATAAATATAAATCTTAGATCAGGTCCCCCTGGGATTAACCTGGGCTGAGCGTGTGAGATACAGATGCGGGGCTGAATCAATCAGTCCATCAGTAAACGTCTGGGCAAATTCTATCTAAACCGGTGACCCTGAGGGGTAGTGGAGGGGGAGGAGGGGGGGGAACGCTGTCTCACAAACAAATATCTGATAAAGGGCCTTGTGGACTGGCAGGTCCCCTGAAACCAAGCCACTGCCGCACTCTAAACTTTTCTATATTTATTATCTCTTCCTCCATAATAATCTCCAGAGCATTATTAAACGCTCTCGGTGTCCTTGTATTTATTTGTCAACAAACGGGGTTGTTCCCGGAACCCATCGCAGAGGTTCGGGCTAAACGCGCACTGTTAAAACGACAAGGGGGAAGTATATTAGGTGCGCACTGGTACGTGGAAGGACATTAAAGCGGGGCGTAAATGCCGCGTTCGGAAATGTCAGGACGAGGTGCCGTCGCCCTTTCCCCGTGTAGGCTGTCATGCAAATTTCAAAAGGATATTAAGTTCTTTGTCAGAGTACATAAAAGGAGATGGGAAAAGAGCTCTGAGGCCCTGAGCAGGGACTGATCCCTGTGAAGCACAAATGAAAGGCTGGGGGTTTTGCTGGAGTTCAGGATGGGGCACCCGGCATTTTGCTCCGAGGTGCAGTTCACACACGCCTGACCATTTGAATCGCTCAAAGGGTGGAACCCTTTTCCTCCCAACTTTATCTTCTGAAAAGAATGAATTCGGCGCTGACGTAAATTCCAAAAGAACAGAGGCTTTTTTTTGTTTGTTTGTTTGTGTTCCGGTTCCCCGAATGACCATTGTATTGCTCATTTCACTGAGCCTGGCATAGCTCCAGTGAGTTTCAGAGTGCTAACCGTTATAATGTTGCTCTGCAACACATTCATTTTTGATCAGAAAAAGCCCCAGTATAACTCACCACAGCGGAATGACCCGGAAGTCAGTTCAATTCATGACTGAGTGAGAGCCAGGGGAATTGTGTGGGAACATTGCTCTGCTAGGACCATGCTAATGTAAGTGGCAAAGCTGTCAGGTAATTGGTTATGCTTGTAATCTAACCCTCTCTTGTGTGGGTGAGTGACTCACTGGCAGTTAACATAGAGTATCAAAGGTTTCACAAGGTTAAAAACATTCTTTGCAGGTTTGCTTCAGTTGTTCTTGTTTATTACCTGAAATATTGATTTTTCACCTTCTCTACACTATCTGTCCGAGGTGCTTTATATGAAGACTTTCTTTTCCCTTGCTTGGTTGTTTTTAAGGTTCTTGGCTTCTTGGCCTTGTCTTCTTCAGTTTCTGAAAGGAAGACTATTAGTAATCATACATTATGAAAACTAAAGGCTTATACATAAACAGAGAATACGGGCTGTGCTGAAAGCCCCCCCAACTTTTTTTTTTTTCTTTCATCCTTACAATCAATTCAGGCCATCGCGGTTGTTTGTAAAGGACTTGGGAGTTACAGCACATCTATGGCATTCAGTGTATCCACATAATGGAGTCTCGTTAACTATCAGGGACCTGAGCATATTTTTTACTCATAACTTTACCTTTGCCATTAAGCTGTAGCTCCTTATTCATGAACAGTCTCCGCTTACCATTGAATTGTACTGTATTATACAGTTTGTGTGAACTGCAATAGAAGCAATTAGTTAAACTCACAATGTGTTAAAAGACTATATAAGTTCCTGTCACAAAGGTCTTGGAATGAGAACTCAACATCACATGGACAAGAACTGTTAGGAATCAAGTCAACTAGCAATAAATGTTGCATTGAGGAAGAGCAATAACAATAATAATAATACAAATAATAATAATACAAATAATAATAATAATAATAATAATAATAATAATAATAATAATAATAATGCCTTATATAGTTAATAACCAAGAATGGAATGTCCTGTGTAGAATATTGGTTCTAGGATTTTGTCTGGAGAATATACTGACCAAAGAATGGAAGGCGTGTTTCAGTTTTTATCAATAGAATTTTAGTAAATCCCATCACCCTTTGAATCTGGAGTAATACAACAGTGTGACTGATGGCTTTTTACATATTCAAGATATGTTACAAAATATTTTGTTGTATTACTGTTGGATTAACAGGCGTGCTTTTCAATTGCTTGATTTCAGAGGGTTACCGTTAATTGATTTCACTTTCAGCCATTTTCGAGGCTTCAGCATTCTGCTGTAATCAGCGACACATTGTTTGAGGATCAGAAAGAAAAGGCGCGGCCCGTGTTTTGAAGTAGCGGCACGTACGGAGCGAGATCTGTTGCGGTCACGGACGTTTGTTTCAGGCCGAGAGTGCATCCGCTCGGCCCCGGACCGCGTCCGTTTCGTTTCACACGTTGATCTCTCCTCATTAGCAGAGCCAAGGCTTTCGTGGGAATCACTTCCACAGCGCAGACCGATTGTTTTTTTTATTATCTAGTTTTTTCAATCCTTTTTTCCCAAATCGTTCGAGGCTCTCCGTGAGCTTGGCAGCGCCATTCATCACCGCCCGCATGTCACCTGCCTTCCGTCGCCGCGGGGACCATCCAAACCTGTTCAAAAAAAAAAAAACAGATGAAAGGTGACTTCTTTTTTTTTTCCTTTACGTGTTTGTTTGTTTGAATGGGAGGAGGGCACTGACCTGTTATGTTATTGCTAGTAACCCGCAAGGCATGCTGGGGAATTCGGTTCCGCTCCGTTTCCACCTGCATTCCAACTAGGTGGGTGTATTCCCCGAACTGGAATTTTGATTTTGCGGAGAGTTCACACCGTGCATCTATCTGGGAATGTACCTCTCGCCTCACAATGCCAATGATTGTAAACTACATTAAGGCGGCCCACAGCACGCTGTACATCACAGAATCCAACTGGGAATAGCATTATGAAAATAATGTATCTTTATTACTTGTAAATTATTTGTTGTGTGCCAGAGGTAATCAGAAGATTGACTGCTGGTCCTTGCCGCCTGAATGAGTCTTGGTTTCCATATCTTCTCCTTGTCATTGCTTTGCCATCTCCGTCCTGCACCACACACACACACACACACACACACACACACACGAGAGTAGCTGAAAATGGGATTGGGGTTTAATTGAAAGCAGCTTACCAGCTTTTCCAAAGGCTCTGATTAAAGCCACTGTATCACAAAAAAATGCCAATAGGGAATTTCACTGGCTTTAAATCAGATTCATTGGCACACATTTTCACAAGATTTGTGCTTTTGTTTTTTGAGTTCTGTAGACACAAATAATCAATTGTACCTTTGTGTGTGCGTGTGCGTGTGTGTGTGTGTGTGTGTGTGTGTGTGTGTGTGTGTGTGTGTGTGTGTGTGTGTGTGTGTGCGTTTGTGTGCACGTGTGCATGTGTGTGTTATAACCTTGGTCTTGTGTTTACATTTGTGCATCTTTGCTGATCGCATTACTAGCTTTCATTTGCCTTCGGTTTGCCCCAGATTATCCCTTTCCGTCCATTTGAAAAGACCATTTGCATTAAACAGTGGAGACTAGCTCTTCGGACCTTTGCATTTATTTATAAATGTATATGCATTCGTTTATAATATATTTGACATTATTTTGTTGACTTTGCGTGAATGACTGTATTTTGTTTGACCTTTTATTCTTGTCGTTCCATTGTAAGGCAGATAGGATTAGAGCTGCTTGTTGCTCTGCAGATTACCTTTCCACTTTATTTCCCATTCCTTTTTCCTGTTATGGTATGACCCTCGACTGAGACTGAATGTGCATGTGCAGGCGAACACAATTTCAAAGGGTATGGTTGCAAAATTTGTCATATAAGTATAAATCAAGAGTAAAATGTAGCACAAACTAGCATTAAGTACTAGCATACTAGCTAAGCAATGCCTTGCAGGGACTCTGATGCCTGATATGTTCATTTTTGGTTGGCTCTTTTCAGGCCAGCTATGTAATTGCCTCCTCAAAGTGCCTTTGGTTCATTGTGATTACACACAAGCGCATGTACACACACACACGCAAGCCCAGAGACACGCATACACATACACACACACACAGACACACACATACACACTTTATATCTCCAAAATTTTCAAAAATTGTTTTTCAACCACTTCAGGATTAGCTGACATACTTCATTGGTAGGCTCTAAGTGGGGTGTCCGAATTCTGGGAACTACATCCAGCTCTGTGCAGCTAGCATACGCTAACGGGCGGGTGTGATTTGCATATACACGTCTCAAGCAGAGACCTCCTGAGATCTCGTTACTGACAGGAGCGTTTGTACCGCTGATGTTACAGCAAATTTCTAAGCCCCTGCACCTTAATCACACTCCCTGGGGACCAGTGTTCCCATGGTTACCTAATTGCATTGCCACACCACCAGTAGCATATGTTTATAAAAGCCATCTATTTGACTTTATACACCCAGTGAGCCATCATGTAACAAGGTATTTACTATAAATACCCAAAACCATCAACCGCAAATCTGTCACAAGGGAGGGCAAATGACTTCTGTGACCCTATGAAATGGATGGACACAAATGGAATTCCTTCACAGGAGAAACGGCAGTGGTTCATGGGGACCTTTTGAACACTGAAATTGCATTTAGCTTGTTTTTTAAAGCCCACAAAACTATTCTCTATTTGAAGATTGAATTAAGGAAAATGTGATTCCTGGAGATTTTACTTGAATCTAGTGCTGCTTTTTTGATGTCAATTTCAGTCAATGTCAAGGGTTCTGATTATATCTGTATGGTTACACTAGGACTCGGAACTGTTCTGTCCTCTTGGGTCCTCTTTGCACTTGTACTTGTGTTTGATCTGCACTTCGTTGTAAGTCGCTCTGGATAAGAGTGTAATGTAATGTAATGTAATTTAGTAATAATTTTGTCATTCTTTACGATGGCCATTCTAGTAAATCGTTACATATGCTTGAAAAGTCAATAATGGTGAAATCCAACCTCTTCGTTAAAATGTATGTCAGAAGTCAAGCGTGAAATGATAATTAAATGCAGGTGTGAACCTACCACAGAGAATAGAGAAAACTGCCCGAAGGTGGAAAACGTTCAGAAAGTAAATTTCCTCAACAGTATTTTGTTCCAATCACATGGATTTGCTAATTAGCACAATTATTCAGCCAGGAGGTAGAACTAATTAGTGAAATCAGCTGGCAGAGTTCATGTGTGGAAGAAACACATGGCAGGACTTTGGGAAAAGCCACACGTCCTCATCATGCACACATGACTAAAGCACAGGAAAAGAAAGTAAAGAAAAAAACGAGTTGGAGCACTTCTTTGTGGAGCTCTTCGTTCACTACAATCAGCTGTGTGCTAGCTCCTCTATCTACCTCCATCCTAATCTGAGCTCTTCTCCTATTTTATATTTTTTTAAAAGACAACAACAAAATAACTGCCACTCCCGCAAAAGATGGCAGTGTATTCCCAACTTATTATTATTTTTTTATTAACTTGGTAATATATTTTCAGTTTACACGATTTACTTTGCTCAGTCTCTATTCTTTTTTCCTCCAACAATCTGCAATGCCAAACATGTGAAGGGTACTTTGTCTTAGTCATTGAAATTCTCTTTCACATCTGTTTGTCTTCCCAGCAGTGTTTGGCATATTCTGAGCTAATTACAGGAGAAGAATTAAACCCAGGGAATGTAAATATTGAATAATGTCTCAGGGGCAAACAACATTTGGTGGAACACATGAAATCAAGCATAGATTCTTTCCAACTTTTTGATTCCTTCCTGATAAAAACAAAGATATCTTGAATGTTATTGTTAGTTTTTTTAATTGCGCAAACATAGCAGTTTGAACCAGGGACAGAGGATACTGAGTAAACCAGGCCTCAGCAAGTGAGAAGCTGCTCACCACACTGAGTCCTACATAACTAATAAATACCTCATTATTGGCCGAGGCACCTGTTGTACCACTGTCCATGGCAAAAATAAGTATGTTTACATTGAAAGGAGTCATAGGGGGGTTGAGCAGTCCATTCTATAGTTTTAGGGATCTCATCACTGTTACTAGTATGCATCCCATTAAAATATATATATGCATCATCCCCCTTCATTGGCCTTTCTAGCAAGAGAGAAATTCCTCTCAAAACTTGTGCGTGGGGGGAGGGCAGAATTTGAATGTCCCTCGAGATTATGAGACTGGTTTTCCTGCTTTCCTTTTTGATAAACAAAAAGAAATGCATTTGCTACTTGGATGCACACTAAAAGTGGAAAATCTCTGGGTTTAAAAAAAGAAGAGAAATATTGAAACAATGGCAGAAATCGGTGCATGGATAGTGGACATGCTTGTGTCGTCCCGGGTGTGATACCAGTAGACAGTAGCCAACATTTCCCAGTTGCAAATATGTTTTCCTGCTATAACATAGCTAGCTAGCCACCTGTCACTACAGATGTCAGTTGCTGTTGCTAGTTGGATGCGTGTCACATTACAATCAGAAGATGTTATAGTACAAGTGCGTATCAAATGAACTGATTTTTTAATCTTCTTGCTTGCTAAGTAGTTGACTCGTTGCACTTAAGTAAATTCAATTAAGTAAATTAAGCTCATAAGAACACGAGTGCACAGGTACACAAGTGTGCAATTTGAGACACAGCCCTGGTCTAGCCATGCTGCTTGGTTTCCATGTGCTGTTGCGCTGGATCTCCTCATGTGTACTGTACCATTGCTCTATCGCCTGCTGTCTTAAAATGTATTTGTCATCTACAAAACTTCCGTACAGTTCCTATCTCCAACATTTAGTCTTCACAGTTGGCCAATCCAGTCCCTCTAATCCATGCACTGGCCGATCCAACCCTGCTAAATGAGGCATTAACCAATCCAGGACCTCTATAATAAGTTGAATAAGCAATATAACCTGCACAGTTAAGCATGCCTTGCCCAATTAACTTAAGAAAGCCTACAACTACAATAATCTTACAAATACATAATGTTTAATTCCACAATATATAGCAAGAGAATGAGTTAAAGTAAAGTTACATCAAAAAATAAAGGCTCCCAATGCAATGCCAAGTTCTCTCTGTAGCTATAATTTCACATTTTAAATTTCACACGTATTCTATGCAGCAGTACAGATTTCAGGATGATCCCCATTATGAATTAAATGTAAAATAAATTCCCCTTCTTACAAGATGATTTTTGAATGAATTAGAAATAAATGAAATGCCTATCTGCCAATAGAGGTCCTATCAGAAACATATTATATAGTCTATTATAGCTGTCAAAGAGCTCTTTGTTATATTGTAGAGGATTATATTAGCTATGAAATTGTGCTGTGTGATTGGACAATTTTAATTCAATCTGGTGTGGTTCTGATGGGTATGTTTTACTTAAGAGTGACAATATGCAGACCTTTAGCGTTAGAAACTGAGTTGTGAACTAATGGGTTATTCCTCTACACTGGGAAAGGTCAGATAAAGCTACTGTGTGCTAAGGTTGCAAGATTTCTGTACTCCTGTTTACACTAACTAAACTTGCCTTTACTCCTGTGAAAGTCAGCTCATGGCTTTGATCAATATTTGTCCTTAGAAATAAAGGCTTAATATGCTCATTTGACTTCAGCAATGACCAAAATAAACTTTTCAAACTATGTGCACAAAGAAAAAGTAAGACTTTTTTGAAAAAAGTAAGGCATTTGTTTGTCATTAAAAGTTGAATACCAACGTTGATTGAATCCAGGATATTGCCTGAGTCAGATCTGCTTTTGTCTACTGTGCAGTTATCAGAGTTAGACCAGATTATTCTGGAAAGGGCACAAAGGCTTGGATTCAGTCAATGCGTGTACCTAACTTTGATTTACAAATAAATGCAGGGAGTCAGGGTGCATGGAAAAGGCAGAGTCAAAAAACATTTTGCAAAGTTCACGGCAGTCAGCAATAAATAAATTCATTTATAAATAAATGAATGAATACATGAATACTTAAACTACTTTATTCTGTTAAAAAATATTAATATTTTTATAAGTATAAAATATATATTTAAAACCAACTTCCCTCCGTGGAGCTGTATGCTGATGGCGAATTCTGCAGCATTTGTACCGTATATGCAGAGTGCTATGAAAGGCCAGTCTCGGGGATATTAATCTTTCTAAACCCTGGGGTTTATGCATTTTCACATATCAGTTTTGCGCAGTGTGTGGACAGGCACTAAAGGCTGTATCCTTTAATTGCACACCGATTGCATGCATGCATAATCATACCACCCTCTGCCACTGTCAGACAACATGCAGACATTCACAAACACACACCTTTACAAAAAATGAATAATAAATGCAGATGTGACGGAGCTATTAAGAATAACAGACTATAACACACGTAGTTATGGATGCAAGGGGACAGTTGGTAGTCGTGGCTGACTAAATCTCACTTAGCCTGCATTGTGCGGCAGGGACCTCTTTGCTGAATTGGTTGGGCCGGGCTTGCTGGCTGCTTACATCTTCAGACACCAAGCGGTTGTGAAGACTGAATGCTTGTACCCAATACAGCTGCGGTTTGTGCAGCACTTTCCCTAGAGGAATGCTGTATACAGTATGCTGGATTTTGTCCCAACAAATCACCTTGGCCCGTTTTCATAAGCAGTCTTGCACAGCCCAACAGCACTGGTTCACATTTGTATCAGGGCAGAGTCAATATATGCATGTGAGAAGAATACAAGTATGGTATACATGCATATGCCTTTTTTTTTTTCTCCCAATTTAGTAGCCAATTGTACCCTCCTCTAATTCAATTCGAGTTCCCTCCTCTAATTCAATTCGAGTCCACACCCCGCCCCCTGGCAGGCCGAGGAAGAGCAACACGCCTTCTTCAAGACATCTCATCTCTCTAATTGTGTCCGTGGTTCCGGTACAGTGATCAGCTAACCCTGCCAAGGCCCTCCCTCTGGAGCGGCGAGCCAATTAATGCCACTCCACGTGAGCCGGCCAAACTTGGCTTTTGGCAGGACCGGGAATCGAACCCTGGTCCCCAGTGTGCAACTGCAGCGAACTGCAACCGCAAGTCTGCTGCATCTTAGCCTGTTGCACCACCACAGCCCTATTACATAGTGCTTTTGTGATGTTGTATCTACACGTGCTGGTCTGGGAATGGTGTTAACCAGGTATCGTGCTATTGATTTGAGCTAATGCTCAAATAATAATGCTAATGGCCGTCAAGTCATTATCAGGACAAGTCACCAGCACAAGTCAGGCTGGGAACATCTGCTAAATTAATGCAATACTATGTATTTTTGAGCCTGGTCTAATAAAATATAGTAATTGGATAATGAAGATTTTATTTCTGTGTGCATTTCTGTACGCACATGCGAGTGGGTATTTCTGATAATGTTATGAATGTGTAGGTCTCATTGATTTAAACTTTTTTGTTGTGTGCAATAAAGGAGACTCTCTCTCTCCCTCTCTCTCTCTCTCTCTCTCTCTCTCTCTCATGTGTATAAATATGTTTAGAAGGTTTGATTTAATAATAAAAAAAATAATGTATGGTTGACTATAAACCGGAACTAATATGCTAGCCCTTGATAAGGTTGAGAATGAGAATTAAATTCTCCTTGGTATGGATTGTTCAGCTAATTAAATGCCTTATTTTTAATCAAGCAAAATAAATGAAAAAAGATTAAGAGGGCTGACTGGTTTACAAGTTAGAATTCAGCCTTACCAGGAGCCAATTCACTAGCAGCCCATGATGGATTTAACATTCTACTGAATTTACACATTTTTTTGTTTTCTGTATGCTTGGTTTCTCTAATAGGACATGTTAACTCGAATATGATAATATGAATAACAATAATTGGCTGTTTCCAGGTTAATCTCAATTAAATCTAATTGTTTAACTGTTGATTGCAAACCTTATGCACTTACAGGTGCAGTCCATTTTGTGTCAAAAGCCAATCACACGCCTCCATGTTCACTATGTGCTAGATTTCAGTTTGCTTGAAGTAAACAGTGGCATTTATTTTCTACATTTACATTTACATTTTAGTCATTTGGCAGACGCTTTTAATCCAAAGCGACTTACAAGTGCAATGTTCACTTTTGTGAAACTCTTAAAACAGCTATCCATGGTTCTGGTGGCCTTGTGTATCATCACTTTTCATTTCAGGAAATGAAGTGAAACTTGGTTCAGTTTTCTGAAGAGTCTTGGAGAAGTATCAGTGTGCCCCAGGAGTTAACGGAGATAACACTCAAGGAAGTGTTAACACAGATAATATATTCAGTGTAGCATTTGAACTCTCCTCAGGTTGAAGTCTTACTTATTTTCTAAAGACCAATGTGAACGTGTTGTTTGCCTCCTGCAAGAGCCAATGTACAAGATGAACAGAAGCCATGATTGAGCTTGAGTGTGTGGAACCGGAGTTCACCGTATGTTCAAGACATGCATTACCTGTGGATTACAAATTGCCTCGGAAAATGATGAATTTGTCTGCAGGATATCATCCCTTGATCTATGGGGAGATCAACGTGCACCACCACGTCAGTGAGTACTTTCTGATTTCTTGCTTTGGCTGGGTTTTCAATGCAAGTATGCCAGCTGAGCTCCAACTACAATGCATTCTCATTTGAGGAGCTAGGGCAGGATGGTATTGGGGGAAAACCGTTTTGAGTGTGTAATGTGGGACACCTGTCAGCACTTGTAGACTGAGAAGATGATTCCTTTGATTTAGATTTTTCATTTCTGCTGAAATATTGATATCCTGTAAAGATTTGACATGCTATACTAGAACACATTACGGGTCATTATGAGCCATATCATTTAACTCAGGCTTCTGCTGGGATACTGGCTTCAGTTTGTATTCCAACTAAATTCTTGTTGGCTGATGAGATGAGATGCACACACTCCCTCTCTATTGCTCACACACGCATGCACAGACGTGCACACACACACTGCCTTATTTTGCTTCCAGCTGCTTCGATCCATTGTTTACTTCCATCTACTGTCTCATGCACCTCTTCTGTCACAATTAAAATGGGCATGGTGGCTGATTTCACAAGAGCCCTGCTCAAGCATTCCTCCTGTATGTAACAAAATCCAGAGCTTTAGACTAGCCGTGTGACTCCCAGGCATGCGCCCTTTTCTTGGCGGATGATTTGGAGATATGGAGTAAACAGGAAATGCTGCACTTTGGCAGTAAAGTGGCCGTATCAGTGTGGAGACATTATCACGGTAATGAAATATATTTTTAACTGCAAGTCTCTGGATGTGAGCCTTGATGATTACACCCCTCATAATGGTTAAAGTGCTCTGGCCAACACTTCATTCATTTATTTTTTTTCCACAATTCGTTGCTTTCTCGTTGCTGTTGCGCTGAAGGTGACATTTATGGTGAACTGTGATTCTTGAAAGGTCAGTATTTTACGACCGCTTTCAATGAGATTCTGCGGGTCTGTAAGACTTCACTTGGGGCCCCTGGATTAATGTGGTAGCTTCTGGCTGTCTCTGCTCCAATGCCTGCAGACTGGAGAGCTGGCATAATGCTTACACACGGAGGGTGTGGTGCCTTTGATCTGCATAACATTCCTATGGAGCAAGTTAATTTCCTCTTCTCTAAAGATTTCTGGATCTTTTAGTGCCTTATGGGGGGCATGCAGTGTACTATTTTTCTCCCTGTCTCTCCTCCTCTCTCTGTGTGTCCCTCTCTCCCTCCTCCTCCCTCCATGCGTAAGGTCCAGTGTTTGTATAGCTGTCAGATCCCTGCTTTGCAATCTTTGCCAGTAAGTTGTGTCCCCCGTATATGAATAATTCAAGTGCACGAGCTCAAGGAGAACAACAGAAATGTACTCTGGAGTTTAGCTGTGTCAGTGTAATCAAAGATGTCCCATCCCAACAGCCTCCTGCACCAGCCAGAGACATTACCCAATGAAAAGGTCTGTTGAAGTCATGTGACGCCAGGCTGGAAGCGTGGTATCGCGAAGGGGCGTTGCCACTGTGTAGGGTGCTCCATGGAATGAGAGGTGATGATAGTATGCAATGTTTCGTAACAGGCTTTCAGTTATGGTAGGCTCCCCCTGGTGTCTGTGATGGGGGTGTAGGCAGAATAAATAATGACGTAGGCCTATTCTTTTAAGGCCTTCTCAGATGTCATGGGAGCAAACCGTACCAATCTCAGTCAGTCCCTCCATAGTTTGCAAGGATGTTCAGCGCGCCATTTTCGTTTAAATAAAGGTTTTGCTGAACAGCCTTCTGTAGACATGATGCTTGAAACAATACAAAATAAAAAAAATAAAAAACTGAAGTGGCTGAAGGATGCTCCTAAAGGTAGAGGTGCCCTTATTCGAGGCCTGACAAAGGGAGCGTGCCACAGCCGGGTTACTTATCAGCCTCGGGTGTGTATACCTGCTTATAAGGCTTCCCTTAGTTTGACTGCAGGGTGTGTTACAGCAGCAGGAGAGGAGCAACATTCCTCTGTTCCTCCTCAACCTGTCCCGGTGTCGCAAGGGGTCGAAATCACCCAGCTGTGATACGTGCCAGTTAATTAAACAAGCCTCAGATTCAGGCTAACATTATTCTTATTCTAATTAAGACTGCAGAGAAGATGGGACATTTTGAGCAGCGTGATTATTCCTGCCACGTTAATAATGGTTTTCCTCTGCTTTAAAATCCACATGACCGTGCTTGCCGGTCAGATCCGCAGAAGCTAAATAATGGGGGCCTTGGGGGCGTCACGTGACTGCAATCCCCCCACCCTGGCTGCCCGACCTGCGTAATGAAGTCATTTAGTTTACCGTGTTCTGTGTTTGTACGCTCAGCAACAGCTTACAGATCTTCCCTCATGGCTTATCATGGAACTTGATGTTCCTCCTTTCACTGGTGGAACCTTAATGAAAAATTAATGATAAGGTGATGTCTGCTTACTTCCATCATTTTTATCGATTCCTCTATCTACAGTACAGCAACTAGATACTGAGATGGTTTCACGGAGCAGGAAAGAATAAGACCGTGCTGTTATCTAGAAGCTCTCTGTTAAACAGATTTACCTATATAACGGTGATCAAATCAGTTTCTGCTGGAAGGAGCAATCTGCAAATATGATTATTTTTATTTTTTTTAAAGCCTTTATAATTTAATTTTACATTATTCAATTTAAAAAAATGCCATTCTCTACTGTGTTTGGGCCAGAGGTCTGCAATCGTGGTTCTGTATGACAACAAGGTCTGCTTCTTGCAGCAACCGGTCCTGAATCAAGAAAAATAAGGTTTGGTGAGTTTATTGTGTAATCAACTGTTTAAATCAATCAATTAAACGCTGATAACACCCAGAGTAGCAACAAAACAACAGTAGTCCGTTTGGCCCTGAAAGAGGAGGGTAGCACTCCCCAGTATTAGGCAATGACTGAGTAATTATGTGTGTCAGCAGTGTCACACTCGGGTCCTGGAGGGCCATGGCATCTGCGGGCGTTTCTGCTTTTGTTTCAATCAGCAGCCGGTTAAAGCCTTGGGAACAAGGCATGTGGATAATTTTTCCAATCAATGACTTAAATGAATCAGTGGGGCTGAAACGCGCAGGAAACGAGCAGGCACTGCAGCCCTCCACAGTGTTTCTGAACTCTTTTGAAAGTAAAAGTAAAGTAAATCCACAGATATTCGAGGAAAGGTGGGTTTTGTTTTCTATTGTAAGCGATTTAGGCATCATTCATAAATCTTTAGGCTGGGGATCTGTGTGAAAAGTAGTAATGGAGCAATGTTTTTAGTCTCCTTTATGCCCCTGTTTTTGTTTCGTAACCCATGCAGATTACCTAAATTATAATACCGACATAATACAAGCTTTCTGAACCCTGCGCATCAATATTTACTTCCCTTAATTATAAGATTCTTCAGTTTATGAATAAACGTTGCTGTGAGTTTAATAAATAAAACCTTTTCAGTGTCAGGCATTATAATTTTAAATATTTTGTATCAAGTTAGGTTTTATGAGTTCTAGAATGTGTAGCCTAATTCCCTCAGCAGACGTAAACTGTAGCACAATTATAGCTGCACTGCTATAGGTACATGGTTAACACGGTCCGTCTTCACAGTAACCACCTTCGTACTACCGGTTAAACCTGATAGGGTAAACTAGCTTCAAAAACCCGAACAACCACTAAGAAAACCTGGGTATGTTAAACTCCCTTTGTAGTACACCCCCTGGTTTAACTGGTTGACCAGCTGTCAAGCTGTTTTTTTAGCAGCGTTGTTAACCTTGAAATCTAGTCATAAAGCCAAGCTTGTATTCCGTCACTGAAGCACCCCACCTGCTTGTTGTACTTCACGTTCATGTTTACGCTGTTTAGTGCCAGCTCGGTGGTATGTCGCCTTGAATATGTGTCGATATCCTCCTACCACGGATTAAAATGGCGTTCCACCAGGACGAGGGACTTGGAATGTCACAGACACGCCTCCATTGCGCTCGTATTTATTACATCACAATCTTCTCTGCCACGCACCTGCAGATCTGTATGCTGCTCCCCCACCAGGTCCCTCCGCCCCCATCCCGGCGTCTGCAGGCCGGGAGATAAAACGGCAACGGGACCGGGTCCCAAATGATCCGCGGCAGCCCAGGGATGTGAAGGCTCCTTCCAGCCAGAGGAATCTCTCAGGGGTCTTTCTCTTCTGTTAAATCTTGCATAAATTATAGGCCTATGCTGGTAGATCCATAACCCTGCTATCCTTTTGTCATTCATTTATCTTATGAAGGATGACGGCAGGACAAGGACTATTCCGCATGAGCAGGGTGTCCGAAGGGTGGAGGGCAGAGGGGTTTGCTCTGTGCTGCACAATAGGAGGAAGAAAGATTGAGCTTGCAAAGCTGTCGAGAGAAACTACACCATGGCTGAGATTCAGCGAACATTTATCGTGAATGTTGATTAACATAAGGAATCTTTTTTTATTTCTCTTAGTAACCACACTTTTATTTTTTGTTTTTGTCAAACTGAGTTTGAAGAAAAAAAAATTCCATACTTGTTTACTTGGAAGTCAGTTAAACACGGTGTTGATTGCCTACAGGCTATTTCTGTTCTAACCTTAATTATCTAATCATGCTCTTCAGAGCAATAGGGAAGTGCTAAATAAGAGATACAATGAGAATATAATATATTTATATACAGGGCCCACCATACTGTTTGGGACAAAAACCCATCATTTATTTATTTTCTTCTGCACTCCAACATTTGAGATTTGTAATAAACAAATCACACGTTTCACATGTTAATAAAGGGCATTTTCATACATTTTGGTTTAACCTTGTAGAAATTAAAGCAGTATTTATACGTAGACCCCCCCCATTTCAGGGAACCATAATGTTTGGGATACCGCATGCATGTTATGTCAATGAAAGTAGTCATGTTTAATATTTTGTGACATATCCTTTGTATGCCATGAATTCCTGATGTCCCATGGTTATCTTTCTGACAATGCAAAGTGTAGCCCAACTCAATGCTATGTAGCCTACAGTAACATATTTTTGTCGCCAGGTCGGCTATATCCGGACGATTTGCATGAATTACAAATCCGTTGTGCGTGATGTTGCGCGTATTGATATTTGTTGTATATATTTTAGCTGTGAAAAAAATTGTACACGCCTGGTCGATCTGTTCTCATTAGCAAGGTCATCCGAAAATAATGCACACCCATGTGACATGTCTCCGCCAATCAGTATGCCATAGGTGGTCGTGGTATAAATTAGTTTAATATGTATGCATCTGTCTCATGTTTGTATCTCTGTGAAATTTTACCAAGATGCAAGATAAGATAAATCTGTGTTATCAAAGTATTGTATCATATCATATTTTGTATCATCTCTTATCATGGGCTGATAAGTGCTGTGACTCAATTTATCGCAACGGTGATTAATTCCTGGCTATGGTAGTCGAAGCATATGACATTCACGATAGGACAACTACTTATTTGGGGGGCATTGCTCCCCAATGACACTGGTACAGAACTGGTACGCTTGCACTTGGCTGAGCACACTATGCACTTCTTTGCATCCAGTTCAATGTCAGACCAGTTAACTGCTGTGACATGATGCCACTCCAAAAAATGTCTCATTAGTTATGCTCAACTATTTCTACCAAACAATACAGCCCCTCTGGCATTTTCCTCCGTAACGAGCATAGTTAAATATGACACATTTCTTAACATTTGAAAGTAAATTGTTTTACTTTTTATTCAATTTTTTTACAGTTTCAAAATAAAAAAATAAAAAAGGAAATTGACTTGCCTTGACTTCTTTTTTTTTGACATTTGCAAGTTGAAGTTCATTTCTACATCATCTTTATGTATAAGGGTTAAATTTGGCCTATGCTATCAGCTGCATTAGTCGTTTCCTGTGACGTACCAGGCATCCACAACCTACAATCATTGAGATGCACCTTTTCTCCAACTGCCGCTAGCTGTCTGCTCCTGGGGTTCGGGAGCGGGTGGGGCAGCGGATATTCAAGAGGCGCTCTCGCTGATTGAATCCTTGAGGGGAAGAAAACGAAAACGCCGTTTCTAAAAAGGGTGTGAAGTGCGTTCCTTCTCCAAGCAAGGAAATGACTTCATCGAATTATCATTCAGACACAAAGTTCCAACCATCCACCCACCCCCCACCACTGCCACCAGCCTACGGTGCAAGCTGTGAAAGCCATTTCACAGCATTGTGTACAGATCGTGTGTACTTGCTGAATAAGGAAAATAAACATGACCCTACACATTCTCCTTACTGGCACGATATTTATGTTAATTGCAGCAACCACCAAACTGATATCATGTGCCTAATGGGGGAGAAAAAACCACCACGTTGGCAAAACTCTGCTAAAGACAAAAAGAACTGTGGGCAGACTCCATGGACCTTTCGTTAATTAGTCATTAGGGCAACCGTTGTGCGGAATCTTTGGAAAAGGAGAAGTTTGCGGGTGTTGGGTTGCGCCGTTTATCTGTGAGAACTTGACGCTTCTCGTTCCGCAGAAATGCGAGCGGGGATTTAAAAGGCCGCTGCTTTTACCGCGTACGCCCGCGTGAGCTGGTTTTCTTTTTACTACTGATGGAGTGCTGCTAGCCACTCTGTTGGGCAGTAATTGGTAATCTGTAGGGGAGAGAATTAAGGGAAATGTATTGCTCTCTTAACAGCTGAGAAGGGGAAAAAAGAGGCAATTTTCTTTCTCTAAATGAACCTGATCCGTGCAGAGCAACGCCGTTTGAGTGACTGTCCGGTTTGTTCATAGAGTGAGCAAACTACAGCTTGTCTAAATTCAATTTTCATTTTGCAGCATGTTTGATGTGGAAAGGTGGACTGCGATAGGCCACGCAGATGTAAAGCATCTCCGCTGCTGTGCGATTCTGCTGAGGTTATTATTTTAGTAATTTCTTTACAGATTGAAACGCCTCTCCGTAATGTCAGCTTCTTTTCCTGCTCTTGCATCCAATTACATGAGCATGCCACTGAAGCGACTGTGAATCTCTCAGCAACTCACTGAGCAACTAGGACCCCTCTTCTGTCTGACAACAGTATTCTTTGGCCTTAAACAAGATTGACAAGTTACAGGTTAAAATATGTACCTAAAATATACATATGTACTATGTTAACCTGTATATGGCACAACTGTGTATGTTATGGACAAAGCAATGGTTTGTAGTAAGACTTGCAACAATTTTGTTGTGATTCTATTCCCTAAAGACATGCTAAAAAACACAAAATGCCATAATTCCCCAATAATACTTTATCTTCTAGATCATTCTTCAGCATTTTCTTGTCATTTTAGCTTAAATCAAAGGGCCTCGCTGTTATGATACATTTAACAATGGCATTGTAATTTATGTATTTTTATTGGTTGAGGAAAGGTTTTTCATCAACATGATTTTCCTAAAGATTTTATGGCAATTTAAACATGCATGAATCTATATGTGCAAGGGAAATTAATCTTGAATAAACTGGGTTTTGTTTGTGTTTAATCTAGACATGTAAAACATGGCATAGGTGTGCATTTCTTGTCGCAGAGGGACTAGAACCAACTTTACTCATTGCTTATGAGACCATTATCATACATACTGCTGAATGAGAACTTTTAACATGCCAAAAAGACAATTGAATTGATGTTTTTGCATGATGTCAACATTATGCTTGTTTATCCTATGTCCCCTGCTCACTGTAAATTACACTGAGCAGGGGGAAACTCAATAGTAATTATTATTGAGCAACGTCTCTGACTTTTATAATCAATCAATTTAATTTGATTTATTTGCAAAGTGCTAATTGGTGTGCATTACACACATGCACAACGTGTTTTACAATGGTTTGGTGGGTCCATATGAAAGATGAACTGCAAGTTCCTTTCCTAATCCTCTCATAAGACACACTACAGTACTTTTAGAAATTTGAATAAAATTCATCTCCCCTTTAATTTGTCTTCCACTGTTCCATTTTTTTAAACAAATTGTTCACATTTTTGTTGTAAAAAAGCAATTATGAGGAAACAAGTTGCATTAAAGGCAGATCCCCCCCGAGATAATGTTGTTGGTGCAAATGTCCCAAAACACTGAGTTTAATTCTTTACTGCACACATTCCACCGGCAAACTTGTCAGGGCTGAAATTGAGATTGATGCGGGGCTGGAACGACACTAACAGCACGGCACTTCAGCGAATCCTTCAGGGTTCACTTTTCTCAAACCACCTGTTTTTCCCATAATCCAATATTGATCGGGCTCCTCAGGATGCCTGGCATGTCCGAACAGAGGAGTGCTTGCCTTTTGCTTTCCGTCTGAAGGCGTACCACGACGCACAGTCTTCACATTTAGATGAATTAAAATGCGTGAGCTACAGTTCAGTCCAGCAGGTAGAGTTTTTAAACGAGAGAAGACGGTCTGTACTGCTTAGGTTTTTTCACTTCATCGGTGACCCCCCTCTCAGAATAGAGATGGGATCGCAGTCCAGAGGATGGGGAATCAATCCCCCGGCTGCATGCGGTGATTTGTATGTGGATTGAGTGTCTGCCTCCCTATTGCCTGTGCCATAGTCTCCCCAAGGTGGCCTGTGTTATTTGTCCGTAGTATTTATGCTACCTGCATGTCGCACACCGTGTGACACCCCTGGGAGGGAGATGCGGCACTCCTGGGATTTTCGCCGTTGTTTGCCGCATGGAGAGACAGGGCGCGCCCACTCCAAAAGAAGTAATAAAAAATCTTCGCCTTTCCCCCTTACGGGTTCCGCAAAAATAACACACGAACACTCTAAACCGAGATACAAAAGAGAAAAGAAAGCAAAACTGAGTGGCAGCTTTTCAGTTTGCTGCTCAGAGCTGGCCACTTCTCAGCTCACCAGCTCCTCAACTTTACAGCAGCGTTCTCTTTCTTCTGCACTGAAGGATATACAAAATAAAATCTGCACCAGTCTTTGCCCTGTACTGTGGAGAAGCGCACCTTTTGAGCACCTGGGCTGATTTGTTAAGGCAAATAACTTGGGGCTTGTGCTCTCTTCACCAGCAGGTGTGACCGAGACAATCCGGTTCTCCCCGGACCGAACATCACACTTAAATTGTGGTGAATAATTGTTCAGATGCATTAGAACGATTTCAATCTTGCTCCAGTTTTGACTTCAATCTGGTTTTTCAATATTCATGACATAAAGATAAGCTGTGATGTATTGAAAAGAGAAGGAAGATAATTTCACACACAGACATGCTAACTTCACTTCAAATGCTGCCCTACACATGGTTGTTGTTTATTTTCATGTTTTTTTATTATTTTTTTATTTATTGTGTCAAATATTCCTGCAAGGTCATTAATTTGCGCTCCTTCCAAGCAAGTTAATTGGGATTAATGTGCAAACACTTAATTTATTACCTCCATATGTCAAACGCCAATGATGTGTAGGAATTTAGTCTTTTGTAAAATAGACTTGTCGTTCCATTGCTATTGACCTAAATGTTGTATTGACAGAGCACAATGGACTCAGTTACAGTATTAAACATACCAGGTAAACGTGCAAACATATGGATATTGTTACTGTATTTAAATGCTGGACAATCCAATCACTTGAAGACTGACAGGCATTCAGTCACATCACAAGATGTTATTTGGAACACTGTCGAATAATGCTGGAATAACATGAATCATCAGGTTTTGCACAAATTTGTGCATGTTGCTATTAAAGCAGGTTGACAAACCAAATTGACAAACCAAATTTCTCAACTTTCCCTCACAATGTTTATGCTGATAATATAATTAGGAATGAAAAAGTTTGTATTAAATTAGAAAAGAATGCAAAATGTAAGCCAGGAATCACCTGGTGGTGCCACTGACACAGGGCTTTGTTTCTCACCCCCCTTTGATAAATAAGCAAGGATGATTGTGTTAGGTGTGACCATCCAAGAAATTGTATCTTTCCCTTCAGATGCTGCTGGCTGATGTTGTGTGAGAGGGGCAGTCCAGCAGCAGCCTATAGGATAATGATTCATATCCAAGTGCTTGAGCCAGTTTCCCTCTGGGATGCAGTCGGATAAAAGCAGAAAGACCCCCTATATCTGAGTGCAGCCTCAGGACATAAGCACTGAGCTGTGACTACTCCTGTCCAACTCCGGGTGGAAATCTGACCATAACATGCAGGCGGTAGCTACGGAGAGACAGCAAAGATACCCCACCCGGTGCTCTGGGCTACCGTGACAAGCCAGTATGGATGGCACAACCAATTAATTTCCTCCCCTGGTCATTCATTCAATATTTATCTAACACTTAAGCAGTGGCCCATGGGTTAATATTTAATTTCCTAGCAGATGAGAGTGAATCTGTCAAAAGTGTCTCTGGAAGAATCTCAGAAATCCCATACCGCCAAGGGGCGGAGGGCAGCAGGGCCTATGTCACGATCGACCGCGTCGCACTGCACCTTCATCAGACCCCGGCTCCGGCGAAATCCCCCGACCACCGGATCAGAGTGACCCCTCCGCCCGTGCCCGCCGGCGGGGACGAGAGGAATGGATTATTTGCTCGATAAACAATCTTAAGTCGGTCGGTTCAGTTACAGAAGCAATTAGGGGCTGATGGAGGTTTAGGAACAGAGGTAAATTGATGCTGAGCAGGTTAGCACGTTAGCACGTTAGCTGGGGACTCTGGTGGAGAAAATAAAGGGCATTGCCATGGCAAACGAGCATTTCGGAGATGTCAGGTCAAATGCATTTCTCCAGATTTTATATTGACTTATCTGTGAATATTCAGAACAGAATGGGGAAATATTGTTTTAAAGAATATGGTGGCGCACGGTTAAGGCATCCGTTCGATGCAGTTCGGCACGAGGAGCCGAGTACGGCTGACGCATGAGGGAGCGATGTAATTCGGCTCAGAGTGGGAGGGGGGATTCAGCGGAAAGGATCGCTGCATACAAGAAGCACCCTGATCCACAATCACCTGCCCTCAACCCCACTGAACATTTATGGGGAGACCTGAAGACTGACAAAAGCCTAGCATTCAGTACCATCACAAGATGCTCTTTGGAACATTGTCAAATAATACTGGGATAATATCAGGTTTTGCACAAATTCGTCCATGCCAGCTTGAGTGCACGTTGCATTAAAACAAAAGGTGGACATGCCAAATACTAAGAAATTCAGAAATTTTTTCAAAGATTCATCTTTTCACTCAAATTGTTATGCTGATAATATAATTAGTAGTGACAAAGTTTGTGTTAAATTGAAAAGTAATGCAAAATAGAAGTATTTTGTGCATTTTGACTTATGGTCTCAGAGTTTTGGACCCCACTGTATGTGTGTTTATATCCCCCCTTGATAAGCAAAGATGATTGCGTTGGGTGTGAGATGACGTGGCTTGGAGAAGGCGTGTCTGGGGGACGGGGTTGTTGGGGTGTTTCCTCAAGTAACCTTGGTGATTGAAATAAACAGGGTACAATTGGCAACCAAATTGGGAGAAAAATCTGACATAAATGTATTTAAAAAATAATAATAATAATGTTGGACCAGTCAGGAGTGATTGCAGAATTGTTTTGAAATGCTGCAAATGACATTGTGTTGCCATTTATAAGGCTAAAATCATTACAGCAGCAGAACTCCCGCACCCTCAAATCCTTAATTTTGGGTGCCATACGCTCTGTAGTAGCATGCACTGTAAAGCTGACTGGGGTTTGACACTGGTGGTTACTGACTGTCTAGAGTATGGGAGCTGATATCACTTTGCCTAGTTCTGAAAATACCATTAGAAAATATTTGAGTTACGAGGTATTGGATGACATGTAGCACTGAGCAACTTTTAAAATCAAATCAATATTTATTGAATGCTTCCTGCCTCCACAGTTTCTACATCTCAAGCAATGCATGAACCTGCTTTAAAATAATTCTCCAAAGGAAGGCCCGTAAACCTGGATAAGAAATTAAGCCCTCACCATGATCGCAAAGATCGACTGTTCCGTAACTTGGTAACGTGCACGATTAGCGCTGAAGTTCGGAGCCGCATTAAGGCACGGCCTAATCTGAAATAATTTCTCATTAAACTGCTACGCACAATGCCTCGCAATTACTTCTCAACGCTCTTCCACGCTTTGATCTCCGGCACGAGGGTCTAATGACCAGCGTTTGTAAAGTCATCACCAGCCTCCCAGCCCTCGGAAAAATCCCTGGCAATCCTCCAGAGTGATGACCTACTGCGATTATCGTACTTTATTTATTTATTTATTTATTTATTTAAAAATTCCCTCTTGTAATGCGCTCAGCATAACCCTGGCTGAGCAGGCAAAACAGCCACGAGCAACCATCTGCAATCTCCAGGCCCAGCTAATCGCTCTCCGCATGCTAAGCCGTTTCGGAGCTGTGCTCTCCTCCCTCGTGCCACCCACCCCCCCGATGATCCCGGATCCCGGATCCTGGCAGGAGCAGGCACCCGCGTGCCAGCACTGGAGGGATTGAGGAATGCTGATGTCAGCCGTTTCCCTGCCGGGAAGCAGAGACCTGTGTCTGAGTGGAGAAGACAGAAACTGTCCTTGGACCTGAACACGGAGAGGAAGAGGAAGAGGAGGGGTGGGGTGGGGGGAAAACGTGTGGGGCTGCTCGGTGAGCAAACACTGATTGTGTGCTTTCTGGTTTCTGGGTGCTCACGGATATAGCCATACAGGCAGGTAGCTGCTACTGTGTGAAAAGAAATCGATTGAAGACCGTTTTTTTAGTATCAAGTAAACCAACAATTAAAAGTGTTTTGTTTTTATTGTTTTTTTAATTGAAAGTAAATTAAACCATTAATAAAATGTGAGGACTAAATGTTTGTGAGGGGAGAATGCAAAGTTTAAAACTGAATAGTAGTCCATAAGGCCCTAAATGGCCGAAAAGTCTAAAGAAGGATTTAATCTTCTCCTCTCTTATGACATTTCTAGTTTTCATACACTCTGCATCATACCTTTTCATTATACTTTCAGCCCTGGGACTCGTAAACATATCTGGCAGCACACACACACACATCCACATTTGATATCAACGTGAAATATTGTGTGCATTTCTGTGAGTGCTGGTTGTTTAGTAAATAAACCTTTGCCCTGCATTGATCTAGATTTGTCCATATAAAATGTCAAAATTGATTAAATTCCTTTTATTGGTGTCCATTAATGGCTAAATGAAAATGACTCTGCTGAACCTGCATCAGGCAGCTTTAATGAAATGACACTTAACTGTCTTCCTTTCCCCAAAAATATGCAGTACCAAGTCTATTAGGAGCCATTATTATCCTTGTACTTAATTTCAACTTTCCACAATTTTACCCATTCTGGTTTTCTTGTAAATATATGAATGAGGCCTCTGTACATGAACAGGGGGGTTATTTCATTGAAAAGCAGTTACAAAATTACCAAAATTACCCAAGAGTCTTAGCTATGACCTATTCTCAACCGATTATTATTATTGTGTTATTGAGTGAAACTGGCATCACGTGACGGGACATATCACTGGACCTCCAATGTGTGTCAAATAATTTAGTTAAAAAATGAGTGACTCAATACCTGTTGCCAGACTTGACGCAAATGAGAAGATAATGAAAATGCCCATCAGATGAAGATTTATACAGACAATACAGCGGGTATTTAAAGTAATGTGTACATCTTGTAAAGCAATGGTTCCCATCCCACTTCCTGGAAATCTAACATCCTGTAAATTTTCACTCCAACCTGAGCAAAGCATACCTTATTCCACAGCGAGAGATCCCCTTGAACAGCTAACTAGTAGAGTCTGGTGTGCCAAATTAGGGTTGAAATGTAAACCGAGAGGACAGTAGAACTGATCCCTTGCAATACGTCCCACAATAAGGGCTGGTGCCTGACAGAGGCAGAATTTAAAATGCATATTATTTGATGGTCATTTGACCGTGCATAATTTTTAAATACATTTAATAAATGTATTTATTTTATTTTTATTTCTTTTGTAGTTTGAAATTACTTATCTTCATAGAATCAAGCTATTTTTTAAAAAGAACACCGGGTTAACTGTATTTGTCATGCAGCACTAATTAAATATTGCTTGTAAGGCTTATATCCATCCAGTATCTTGGCAAGTCTAAGGAAGCCCTCATTTTTAGATTCTCGCATTATCAGTTCAAGTATTTATTCACATTCAGTCTGAAAAACCACTTCAAGTTCTTTTCAGTGAGCATCTTCTTTTTCTTTTTATTTGCAAAATGTTTGAGTCAGTGCATCATGGAAATTTGACAAACAGTTTCTGCACATGACACGGAGATGAGGTCAGAGTGTTCTGCCTGCCTCAGATTGCATGTTAGATTAGATTATTTTCCAGGGGTTAAAGACTGAAGCTGCAGTAATGATTGGCTATCCAGCTGAGCTTTTTTACAGTAGGGACCTAATGAAATTCTGCTCTCCACAAAGCCTGTTTTATGCCTCGTCGATGGGAATGGGCTCAGAAGCGATAAAAGACGGGCCCCTTTTCATCCCCATGCATAATTACTGTGAGCCGTAAAGTATAATTAGCTCTGACTGTTTCCTATTGATGAATGCTGAAATGTTTAGAGCATCTTCAGTCTTTAATAAAAACTTCCTCGATGCAGATGGCTCTAAATTGTTGGGCAGACAGCGCTGACATTAAAAACCCAGAAATATTTACCGTAATTTTCTCGCGTTGTGCAAGCAGAGTTCATTTTTCAATCGGCTGGCTCTGTCTGCAGATGTCTGTGATCGAGTACCAGGGGCGTGGGTGCTGGGAGTTGACTTTCACATCAATCATCCCTCTCTTTTTTCCGTTGCTTCAAGATCACGAGCATCTTTCAGCCGAGTTCGCAAAGTATTTCTCAAGGTTTGTGTGAAATATGTGTTTCTGCGCCACGCTCAAAACAACAATTGGATTAGTTATTTGGATTAGACTACTGTTTACACTCCTGTTTGGTCAGACTCAAAACTGTGAATGCTATTTGGATAAATAAAATAAAAAATTAAATAAAATAATAAATAATTTATTATTTTTGATTTTAAAAAGTATGGCGGGCGGGGGCTCACCACACCAACTGACAGTGTGGGGAAGGTAGCCAAATTGGTCAGACAGGTATGTTTTAAGCCTCTATTCTAAGACAGTGACCACAATTACATGGCCTGTGTAACAAGTGCTCTGTTGGCTTGTGTCATTCGGGGTGAGTTTGAGCACCCTGGCAGTCTCACCCCAATAAGCAGTTTCTGTGCTACAGCAGCTGCGACGCTCAGAAAGTGACATCCAAGTGATGGGATGCGGACGGGTGTCCCCTGGCACACTAGAGTGACTCTTACACCATGTCCCAAGTGCAGGGTTCTGACTCTGAGTGCTGCTATTGTCCCATTAGCAAGCCTTCCCCGGGCTCCCAGATACCTCATTTACTAAAAGCATCCACCAGCCGACAATCCATTTTTTTGGGGTCACATATTCTGTATTATTTATCCGGCAGCTGACTTGAAAATCATTCTTTTATACGTTTTTTTCTGATCCATGCCCTTTTCTGCAAATACTGACCATTTGTGTTTTCTCCTCGTTTGACTGTGCAACACTGAATCTCATTGGCTTCTGTCCCCCCTGCTGAAGTGGAGACCCATTTCACCTGCCTCACTATGAGATATCCAGGCTGGCACTCCACTGTTGTCTAATGAGACAGACCGGCACAGGCAGGCATGCTTGTTGCTGTCTGTGAGAGGAAACAGAATTTTATTTAGTGATATTAGTTTCATCTGCATTCTCTATTAACTCTGGAACTGAAGTATCTATTGGTGTAAAATCTTAGTTTCAAAGGTGTGTGTGTGTGTGTGTGTGTGTGTGTGTGTGTGTGTGTGTGTGTGTGTGTGTGTTTGTTTCACCAGTCAATCTTTGTTTTTTTTTGGTTGTATCAAGGACTAGCATTATGGTCCATTAGCTACACTGCTGCTGCTTTTAAAGAATGCGCATTCTGATGACAAATATCGACTGCCTTCTGTTACACTAATAACCAGCAGAACTGCAGTCGCAGAACGACTTTATCCAGAAATATTCACAGATTAATCGCCTGTGTATTACTCCTGTACATTAATCAAATATTGCACACATGCTACTATTAAAGGAGATGGCTGTGGGCTGGCAGCAGCTGTACGTAGAGCATAATTCTTGGGAAGTGGCATGTTCGTTCAAAAGATGTTATAACTGGAAATTGACATATGCATCAAGAGACAGTGGAATTATATTGATTTTCCTTCTGGATTTATGCTTTTGAAAGCACAAGGGCAGTGGGTAATACAGGAATTTGATTGCATCTTGTTTTGAGCTACTCAGTATTAATTCCACATGGCTGGTTTTCGACTAGAAAGTCCGGTTTTTAAATAATTTTTACCGGTTATACCAAATGAGTAATTCATTGAAGGAAAAAAAAACCCGAAGTCTGATTTTATTAGCATTAAGTCGGATTCCATACCCATTGATTGCTTTCATCTCTACAGGATTCAAGCTAGTTCTGTAGCATTTTAGCTGACAGTGACTCCTCAATATTCCAATGAGGACCATTTTTACTGTTTCCTGACAGTATCTACCAATGTGAACATGGCAGCAAGATGGCTAACCAAGCAGTGATGTGTTCTTGTGCATTTTTCTGTCTGCTTAACTGGGTCTGGACATAAATTACTGGCTTGCCCATCAGGTGAAATATTAGCTGGCAACTAGATGGTGATTATTGGCTTGTAGGTTAGCCTCGCTCGCTAATAACACTAACCTGGTGTTTATCACATTGGCTGTGCACCTCAGGGAAAATCAGGTATTGAACATATGCTAGTTTAATTTATTACCGAGATTGCTTGCTAATGATCTCTATATTTCAGTGTTGGACCAGTAACATGCTAGCTGGCATTAGTATAGATCATAATATAATCAACACTAGTTTGTTGTTCTCTGTGTTTTGGGGTTCATGTCAGGCTATACCGCACGGTAGAACATAACACATTGCGTAATTTAAAGATGCTGCTATGGGAACACCTCCTTCCGAGTTGCAGAGGGTAAAGACAGCATGAAATGTCCTTTCCTGGCGACCGCGCAGGAGGTAACGGGGCTCAGCCATGACGCACTGATGTCATTTTGGCAGGGGACTTATCTCCGCCGCCCGGCTCGCATTGTAACGTGTCCGTTTATGGAAGGGGCGTGGAACTCAGAACTCCCGGATCAAAAGGAGCCCGGGCAGTTCCCGGCCTGCGGTTAGCCTCGCCAGATTACAGCTCAGCCGCCTCCGCCCGTGTCTAAAGATCCCACATGTCTGGCAGAGGGCTGTCGGCCAGCGTGGAGCTCAGCGTCGAATGCCCCCGAAATACCCGCTCTGTGCCGAGAGGGGCACGGGGACTAAATTAGCCAGCGGCTTGTCACAGCCAGCTGTAGGGAGCAGCGGCGGGCAAGGAGGCAGAATCTCTATCATTTCCTCACTTGCTCTCCTTCTTCTTTCTTCCATCGCCTCTCTCTCTCTGCCCCCTCACTCTCTCTGCCTCTCTCCCCCTCTTTCTCTGCCTCTCTCTCTCTCAAATTCAAAGTCAAATGTGCTTTATTTGCATGACATTTCTGTTACAAAAGCATTGTCATATATAAATGATAATCAACAAACCCCCACACCCAAGAAAGAGGGGGAAAAAGAAACATGAGTAACACCCCCCCCCCCCCCCCCCCCACCCCCATACACACATACAAACACACACACATACATAGATCCAGGTTAAAAGATATTTAGTCGATAGTGTATCAATATTTTCTTTCTCTCTATTTTCTATATTCAATATTTTTCTATATTATATTTTCTATTTTCAATATTTTCTATATCTCTTTCTCTCTCTCCCTCTGTCTCTCTCTGCCACTCTCTCCCTCTGCATCTCTTTCTCTCTCTGCCTTTCTCTGTCTCTTTCTCTCTCTGCCTCTCTCCCTCTGCCTCTCTCCCCCTCTGTCTCCCCCCCTCTCTCTCTCTCTCTCTCTCTCTCTCTCTCCCCCCCTCTCTCTGTCTCTCCCCCCCTCCCTGGATCTCTCCAGCCCTGGCAGTGCTGTGACCCTACACTTCTCTGTGCTCAGTCATGTATAAATCACACTAAACCCAGTGACCTCACAGCCTGACCTCAGAGCTTATCAAGACGACCCTGAGCCCGGCACCTATGCTCCGTGTGCATAACAACAGTTGTGTGAGACGGTGTAATTGCTCAGGATAAAGGCTTCATCTTAGCGGTGTCTCAGCAGTGGACATCTGAACCTTTCCACCACATTCAGCGTGTTGCTGTAGTGCTTTATGACCGTAGTCCTGTTGCCGTTGTGTCTCCAGATTACAGATCTGATGTCGCTTCACGTGGAATTGATGGATACGTTTCATCTTCTCTTCCCACACGTTAGATGAGGTAGCTGTAAAGACCTCACACAAAGACACCCAACATCTAAGAGTTTGTTGGTGAAACAAATGTGAAACTATTGAAATCCAAAAATGACAGGGAACCTCATAAGATGCGCCCATCTTCGATGGCTCAATGTGTAATATTTCTCTGATAGCAAAATGAAAACATTGCATTCGTAGGATCAGAGGCAATCGATTCCGAACCGCCTCTCCTTAAGCTTATCTGGGTGGAAAAAGGCAAAGAGAGATTTCAGTCCCGACAGACTCAACAATATCACTGCAAGACTCATCACTTTCATAAATTGCTGACAGGTTTATGAAATGTTCATTGTGGCACAGTATTTAAAAATGATCCATAATGCACTTTTTATGCTTTGCTGGTTTGGTTATTTATCTGTACTTTGTTTTCCTTGTAATATTCTCTTGATTTTTTTCAAAATTATTTATTTGTTTACTTGACAGGGGCGACGCTCTGCTTCCTACAGCGTTTTGCTATAAGCTAATTTGCATCAGCTAATTAAGCAAGTTTACAGTATCTGCTTTCTCCATCATCACCGATATGAGGGAGAGATAAACATTCTGGTAAATGTGTACTCTAAATCTGATTTGTATTCCTTGTGAATAGGTTCTGATTGGTTGTTTAAAGTCTCAAAACTTCTAGTATTGAATTGTGCAGTTGCAGGTTTTTGAGTTTTTCTGGATAATGGTTCTGCTCACAGGTGATTTTGAGTAAGGCTTTCTGTATAAACAGCTCTTTATCTAATATACAAGGTGTCCATGCAAATGTAATATATTCAGGTGTATTGTAATGTGTGACCATGGAACACCTTAAAAGCGAGTTTTCCTGCATTCTTGACAGAATTGAGACTAATTCACAAGGCATATCCTTTTGAAGGACTTGAAAGAATTATCTGAGTCTCATTCACAGGTTTTCTAAAACAGTCATTCATCAAACGAAAGAAAAGTGTTTGTGTACCATGTCATTTGAGGTCCTTTTGATCAAAGCTTAATGCTTGCATTTAATTGCGAGGTTTACAAGTCATTTGGAGATGATGAGCTGCTTCTCCTGTCGGATTCAACTCGGTCCAGAATGCTCCCAGGTGGCACAGCTTTGGGTTTTCAAAGGATGACACTACCAAAGCTTAGTGCTTCTGTTTCAGTCAAAGGGTGGCCAGATTCCCAGTTTTAAACCAGAATGTTCAGTTTTAAAATTATATTTAAAGGTCTGGTTTATGGTCCCGACTGACAATATAATGTGGAACAATATATTATATTTAATGTGGACGATACATCTGGAAACCCTATTCAGCAGCCAGGCGGGGAATGCCACAGGGTGGCATGTCCACTGGCATGGAACGGCCTTCCAGGTCTTTTCAAAAAGTAGAGCCTTTTCTGCAGCAGAAATAGTTTTGTGTGGAAATTGAGCATGATAACTTTCACAGTTTTCATATTTTAACACATACGGTAGTAATGGTGTTTTATTTTTGGAGGAAATGGCAAGTGCCAGATCCAGACTAATTTTGTGCATCATGAACACTGAACTAATGTGCTGCTTCTCACTGAAAACAAATTCCACTATACTTTTGAGCCGAAAATGGTGTCCATATTTTCTACTGGTGTCCATTATTTTAAGGATTTATTTTCCTCAAAAATGACAGAAGCACATTACGTGATAAGAAAAGTTGATTCATAGCATGTTTCTGTACAACATCAACTGTTGCTCTAGAATGTGATACTAAATACACTCAGGGAGCACATTATTAGGTATTTATTAGACTTATTTTTTAGACTTATTGGACTTCTGCTGCTGTAGCCTGTCCACTTCTGCATACCTCTGTTGTAATGTGTGGTTATTTGTGTTACTGTCACCTTCCTGTCAGCTTTGACAAATCTGGCTTCTCCCTGACCTCTCTCATTAACAAGGTGTTTTCGCCCAGAGAACTGCTGCTGACTGGTTATTTGTTTTCTCTAGAGACTGTTGTGTGTGAAAATCCAAGGAGACCAGCAGTTTGAGATATTCAAACCACCCTGTCTGGCACCAACAATCATTCCAGTGTGTGTGTGTGTGTGTGTGTGTGTGTGTGTGTGTGTGTGTGTGTGTGTGTGAAGCCCTCGTATTTGCTTCCTGTTCTGCCTTGTGCCACTGAAGAATTGCCATTTTAGCTTACTCAGAAATAGTTAATGAGCACGCAAACCTCTTCATTTTCCCTAGTGTATGGCTCTGCAAAAAGCTGATCTCAGAAAATTAATTTCATTTTGAGAGAGAATGAGAGGGATGGGGGCGGGGGGAGAATGAATGACTGACAGACAGAGCTGCTTGATTATGTCTGAGAGATGCTGACCCCAGCCAACTGGCAAAATTGTATGTGTATATACATATTTGTGTTGTGCTGAAAGCTGTCTCATTCACTGGAAAACTGTGTGTGTTGGGTGGAAGAGGTGGAGTTCATTACAAATCGAGCTGCTATAAACTGCAAGAGCATGGGCATCAACTCGATCACCGTGTTGTCACAGTTTTGCATTAGATTTGGCATGCTGATTTTGCCCTATAAGAAACCACTGCAACCAAAATTACACTGGTCTCCGATTGTTAATCTGGTAGATATGGGAAAATACATTTTGCACTAATTAGCCTAGTGTACCCCCAATGACTTTGACTTGTGATATCTCCATTACTGTACGTCATAGAGTAATTGTAATTGTATCACTGTATATGTCTTCACCAGCTCTGTCTTTTACCTACGGTATATGTTAGGTAACACAGTTATCCTTTACCTGGGAGTCAGTTGTGGAAATAATCTGACCAATCTGTAACAATAATTACCATAATCCAATTCTGGTTGAGTTGACAAGAGCTCCACCACCTGCAGGTATTGGGGCACATGCAGCCATTAAAAGAGTTCCAAATCTACACGTATGCCCAAACAGCAGTATTCTATCACCGTCAATACACTTTACGTGAGAAAATAAAAATAGAAAAAAGGAACCATGTCCTCGCAAGTCGGTGTTCACCCCTGTGTGACTTTAGCTGGGTGGAGTCAACCTGCTTTCATCTCCATCACACACACACCCACTCCCACTCAACAAGACTTAATTGTGTTTTGTCCTTAAAGGCCAGAAGATTGGCGAAAGTACTTAAGAAGTACCTTCCCCCCCAGAAAACTGCTCTCCCGGTGACCTTTAAATGTTAACAAGTTTGAAACCAGCAGCTTGTAAAAGTAAGCTTCTGCAAAGCAACTTCTCTCAGGTGTTGATTACCAAACATCAGGAGTGAATTAAACGGATGCCGTTTCATCTGTGAACAGCTCGTAATGAGCTCCCGGTCTCTCAGGGGGCAAATGAAGACTGACTAAGAATTGCATTTGATTGCAGTCTGAAAACAAAACAGAAATTTCTGTTATGCGCTTATTTATAAGACAACATTAAACCGGCTAAAATGTGATGGATGATAGGATTGCGATTGGTTACTTGGCAGTGCCGGATCATGAAAAGGTGGTAAAATCTTTTCCTGTGACCCCTCAAAGTCATGCACAGCACCGTACCCCTTCTCCCCCAAATGATAGAAATATTAACGGCAAGCTGTAAGCACTTTTACGCCCCCGACATGGCGCAAGAAAATTCAAATTCCATCACCAAAGCCTTAATTGGGAAGTGGCCTACAGGAAATACCGTCAACGTGACAAACCTTTCAGCTTCATGATTACGCCTACTAGCTTTAAAAAAATGACAATGCCCTATGAACATGTGAAACGTGCGGACAATGTAGCCTATTGTATAATTCATTGCTTTATGACAAGCTACTTTCATGGAAATCAGTATTTTCCTCTTGTCTGTTATGGGAAACAGTGTCACCGAATAATGTGAGGGTGCAGAATGATGTAATTAGCTTGTTTTTGTGGTGAAATTCTAACATCAGCTAGTTAGGAAGGAAGATGACTACAGCAAAGGAGTGAACATCAGCCAAGGGAAAGTGGGATGATATTATTTTCATGCAGAACCCACTGAGGTTCTAACTAGCGTTACAGCAGGCTACAGCTGCAACCTTTGCTTTAGAGATATACTATATCATCAATCACATTCCCGGCTCAACTGTTGTTATTCCAGACCTGTTTTAGAGTTTGTGAAACACACCTCAGTCTATGAGCAGAATGTATAATGGAACACCACCCAGTAATGTTAGCTAACGTCTACCGTCGCTAATGTGTTTCTTCACTGCTATAACTGGGCACTGGCTGTTATATTTGCACATTTAGAGGATCAAATAAGTGAGCAAAGGATGTGCTTTTCAAGGGGTTCGTAGACTGGGGCATTATGTATAAAATGAAGCCTGCAATTCCTGCACAGTCACACAATATGGATGTAAGTACCCTACGGTTTGCACTGTAACCTCGTATTCAGATGTCTCGTTTCAAATGCAGTGCACTGGAGTGCAGAGCAAAATTGCACTTGCCTTTTTTTTCAGAATCTCGTCCGATAACCCTTGTTCTTCTCAAAAGCAGTACTTTTTATTTTTTTATTGTAACACTTTAGAAAAGCAAAATTGTCTCAGTTACACACATCTGTAGAAACATAAAGAAAATGAAGCATTATCTTTTTCAGTACTGCGTTTGAGTCTTGACAACCCCAACTTAGCAGCAAGTTAGCTGCTCTGCTACGCACGAAACCCTGACCCAGAATCAGGTCGTCTACGAATGATTTAGCACCAGGTTCCCCACGAACATGCGGTGCGTCTCAGGAGAGAGGCGGCGTCTCGTCTGTCCGCTCCCCAACCCTGACACGAGTGGCACTCCGCACCGGCCCGCGAGGGGCCGGCTATCCCGGGCCAACCGGAGATCCGCGGCGCTAGAGTATCGTTACGTTTAGGGGGGATTCTGACTTAGACCCCAACCCCAACCCCAGTCCCAAGGACCACAATGGAAACAAGTCTGTGACTTTATTGTGTTTTTATCCTTGATGAAGTTTGAGAAGCATGTCCTCTGTTCCATGTATTCTTGGAACTATACATTGAATAAAATCAATCAATCAATCAAACTTGAGTTCTGCTGAGTGAAACTGATTGTGACTCGCATTGTGTTGTTGAAGGAGTCACATGCTTCCAGATTCCCTGGGTGTTCATGCAGGTCCCCGTTTAAAGAGCAATGTTTCTGCTGTCATTTTACATCCAAGGGCTTTTAAACAAAGAAATGAGCAGGGTGGTATAGACTCACAATTCCAGGTTGTCAGGAGTCTCATACTTGTATATGTGTGTAAATATATTTATTTTTTATTTATTTATTTATAAGTATATTTGTTCTGTAGCTTAATTGCTTGTAGCTTGTTTTGTCAATTGATTTTAGTTGTATTGTTGAAGTAGGTTTTTGTGAGAGCCTTGCTGAAGGATAATGTACTGTAGTTTTTTTTCCTTACTGTAGTTTTAGGGAATCAGTCAATATCTTGTCCATTTGAATTGTAACAAAATGTTAAATTTTACAGGGTACAGAATGTAAAATAACCATTATCTTGTGATCTTTTTCTTCTTATTTTACGAAAGGCGTTCAAAGGGAATGTTAGTCTTTACTTCGATTTAACTGACTTACCATATGTTCAAAAAAATCCTAAGTACTCCCTTAATAGATACTCCTAGTTTAGATGGCAAATAAAACATTTTTTGAAATCCCAGACTGAAGGCTGCTTGCTTGACTGATTGTGCTGCTTCTCCTGCTTGGCTGTTTTCACTCTTGCTGTCCCTAGCACAGCCTGAAGTGATTACAGGGACTAGCTTTGCACAGAAACGTGCTCACCTGAGGCTGCTCAGAGATCAGCTCCAGTGTCTCTGCACAGAAACGTGCTCACCTGAGGCTGCTTAGAGATCAGCTCCAGTGTCTGCACAGAAAAGTGCTCACCTGAGGCTGCTCAGAGATCAGCTCCAGTGTCTCTGCACAGAAACGTGCTCACCTGAGGCTGCTCAGAGATCAGCTCCAGTGTCTCTGCACAGAAACGTGCTCACCTGAGGCTGCTCAGAGATCAGCTCCAGTGTCTTTGCACAGAAACGTGCTCACCTGAGGCTGCTCAGAGATCAGCTCCAGTGTCTCTGCACAGAAACGTGCTCACCTGAGGCTGCTCAGAGATCAGCTCCAGTGTCTCTGCACAGAAACGTGCTCACCTGAGGCTGCTCAGAGATCAGCTCCAGTGTCTGCACAGAAACATGCTCACCTGAGGCTGCTCAGAGATCAGCTCCAGTGTCTCTGCACAGAAACGTGCTCACCTGAGGCTGCTCAGAGATCAGCTCCAGTGTTGCCCATTGCCCTCATTAGGCCAAGATTAAAGGCGTGACCTCATGAACAAAAGCTATGACCCACAAAAAAATGTGATTGCACTGAAAGTAGAATCTCACAGCTGCCAAAGGTGATCTGCACCCACTTTTCTCCAGGATTCCCCTCCCTATCCTTGTTTTTCCTCATCGCTGAAATCGCCGAACAAACTCGTGCAATTTAACAACGCGTGAAATTCAAGGACAGGAGCTAATTGAATCCTGGCCTGAGTTAATAAAGCCTTGTTTTAATAAGCTAATATAAGAATCAGACTGTGGCGTTGAGGGCACCAGACCTTCAGCAGACAATTGCAAATGATGAAAATGGTTGTAGGTAACAGCCCCCCACTCCACTAACCATGCGTGGTGGGTTTTTACGATGTGAAGACACCAGCCTCACACTGGAGCCCCGAATCCTGGTCTTAGAGAAGGGTTTAAACACTCGCCCAGTCTCTGCGCAGAGAGGGGGGCGCTAGTGTCTCCGCTACACCCTGCTACTGAGAGGGTAGATCAACCGTCCTGCCCGGAACATCCCCTCCGGCAAACTAAATCACATTTATTTTTATTATGCCTGGGAGTCAATATCATAGCTGATGAAAAAAGTTTTAATTTATCTGCTTGTTGTATCTCTGAGTGGGGCAGAGGTGCTACAGCTAAATATAAAATGGCAGCCGACCACATAAAAAGAAATACTGACCTGAATTTGCGGGTTTAATTATGGGTTTAATTGAAAACGTGTTGCATAGCCTGTGCACTGTTCTGGCCACCCCTGGACTGTAACTCACTTATTACACCAACCCAGGGAATGAACAGGGCTGATCTTCCCACTGTGTGGAACCATCTTCTTTTATAAACCAATCATTACAGATGTAATGGCCAATATTAAATGTAATAACCATTCGTGACATATGTAATAGCCACGATCATAAAACGGTAAAGTCTGTTATAGCGATAACTGATGTAAATATCGCATTTCAGTCGTTTAGACATTAACATCCTTTTCATCCTGTTAACAGTCACGTGAAATAGGGCATAAGATCAGGCCCAGATCCCAAGAATAGAACCGTCTCAATTTAAAAAAAGTTTCGCTTTTTAATAAATGAATCATGCCATTATCACTTTCAATTTCTTCAATTGCTGAAATGAAAGATTTTGTTAATTGTTCACGCATGAGGGTTAGCCAAGTCATCAAGCATTATTGTTACCATATTTTCTTCTGACTATTTTTATCAGTCATTAAAGAACAGATCTGCTGTCATATTGGCTTGGCAGACAATATCTCATTCTGGTAAAAAGTACTGTCAATCCTTTGTGCTAGAATAAAACGACGTTTATGCCAGTTCTGACCATGGCCAGCAGCTGGTCTATAATGGGCCATAGCTTCGCCCCAGAAGAGAGGGTTTCATCTGGGTTTTTCTGTCAACTTTTCCCCCCAGATGGCAGATACAAATCAGTGTAAAATGTGACATGAATTACATTTCTTACTGGTTGGCAAGGCAAACGTATTTTTACCAAGTGTAACTGGCACACTTTCTCACAGAGCATGATTGATCCAAGACTGTGATTGGCACACTCTGGAAGACAGTAATTGACTGTATTTGGCAGAGAATGTTTCCATGTGTTTTCAGGGAGTGGAATCACTCTGATTTACGGCTGCTGATTTGAGCATAAACCTCTTGTGAAAAGTGTAACATTAATGCGTCTCAGGATGTAGTTATTATAATCATAATTACACGTTTTATCCTTTTGCTTACAGGAGGAATGTTGAGCGCCTTTATTCCTTGCACCCTGTAAAAGGTTTGTTTCATTCATATTACGTACAGGGCGGCCTGTAGTGGTTACGGTACATGACTGGGACCCGCAAGGTCGGTGGTTCTAATCCCAGTGTCGCCGCAATAAGATCCCCACAGCTGCTGGGCCCTTGAGCAAGGCCCTTAACCCTGCATTGCTCCAGGGGAGGATTGTCTCCTGCTTAGTCTAATCAACTGTACGTCAGTCTGGATAAGAGCGTCTGCCAAATGCCATTAATGTAATGTAATATTAATATTGACACGCCTCGGCGTGTTTGGCAGCTGTTGACGGCGAGTGACATGGGGCGAGGTTGTCAATGTTGCGTTTGAGCGGATGGCAGGGGAGGGGGCGGCACGCGGGTCGCAGAAGGTTAATGGGGTTTTTGAGAAGTCGGATCAAAAGGCGGCCGCCGGGGTTGCGGAGGGGATGAAATGGCCGCTCTCCGGAGCCGCGCGCACGGACGCGCCGCTTTATTTGCACACCCGCTCCCCTCCCTTCTGCGAACGGTGCGAGACGTCCGTTTGAAAATGAGATCAAAAGGGCAAATGGGGGACCCTTGATGTTGATTCAGTGCCGCCATTTGATCAATGCGCACCCACCGGAGCCTAATTTATGAATTGTTTTTTTTTTTTGGTTGCAGATTACCTGACCTTTCCAATGGTGATTTGTGTTGTTAATGTTTTACGTGGTCTGTCCTTCTACCTTTGACCTTTGATTTCAACACAAACAATATTCTTCATTGATTTAACCTGAAAATGTCAAGTTGTGTGTGTATAGAAATTATTCAAATTTTAAATTCTACTGAAGGATAAATATTTACTGAATTGAAGCCATTTGCACATGCAGTTAAATACTACTGTAAGTGAAGTGGGTTTTGTTGAAAGCATTACAATAGCGCTACCACAATTAGGAACTGAACTCACCATCCAGTCATTATACGCCTTGTTTATTTTCATGTAGCACTGTAGCTGCACTGCACTGTATTTACCAATGCTCTACCCTACACTCTAAGACGGCTATCCAACAATGTACACCTCACCGCTCAAAGAAATGAGTTCTGAATTCAGGTCTCACAGAGGAAAACGATTTGGTTTTATTTATTCATATTTTTTATATCTCTAGTGGATGGGATGCTGCTTTATAAGATTCCCGGTGTTGCCACATAGTAGATATGTTATTAAATAATAAATGCACCCTGCAGCTCCTCAGAGGAATGTCCTATCCACACAGATCAGGAATGCTGGAATTTCCTCTCATAAATCCTATTCAAGACACTTCCTTTGATAATGGCCTTGAAGAAGTCACCTGTATCCCTCTACTCACACTGACTTATTGTAGTATTTGTGCAGTATTATGTTTAACTATTCTTGCTATCCTTTTGCGCTTCATGTCTATTTATATTTGTGCGTCGGATACAGCGCAATAGGCAGTATTTCGCTTGACAGTGTGTGTGCTCTACATGTGCCACTGTATTGAGTAGTGTTTTCAAAAGATTTTTATGGTTTAATGATGCTGAATACCAGGCGCATAGCATTCATTTACACAGTATTTGTGCAGCATATTTTGATTTGAGTGCATACTGCCACAGTAAAGTGTTGAATTGTTGCTGGGTTTTGCGTAAAGAAAATGTTGGTATAAATTCTAATTGTTTGATTGTATTGACTATAGATATGTCATTCACTTTTTATTCTGTGCAGCGCATCTAAGCATATTATCTAAGCTTTGTGGTGTTGGTGGTAGCAATAATGCATTACATTGCATTACATTATTGGCATTTGGCAGACGCTCTTATCCAGAGCGACGTACAGTTGATTAGACTAAGCCGGAGACAGTCCTCCCCTGGAACAATGCAGGGTTAATGCAGGGCCTTGCTCAAGGGCCCAACGGCTGTGCAGATCTTATTGTGGCTACACCGGGATTAGAACCACCGACCTTACGTGTCCCAGTCATTTACCTTAACCACTACGCTACAGGCCACCCCATAATAGTATTATATTTGGTGGTAGTAGTAAATGGTAAATGTCTGCATTTATATATTGTGCATTTATGCAAAGCGCTGTACAATTTATGCTTCTCATTCACCCATATATAGACACTCACACACCAACGTCAATTGGCCGCCATACAAGGCACCAACCAGCTGGTATGTGCTGGTAGTAGTGGTATTGATGGTAGTAGCAGCATTGTACTTGCAGTAAAAGTGCTATATCTGGTATAGTCAGTGGTTTCTTCTGCTGGAGAAAATGTATTCCCTGTCGAAAAGGAACCGAATAAACTGCACATTTTACATGTTTATTTTCACTGGGGTAGGAGTTACAAGTATGTTCATAAGATCCTGCAGTAAGATATCTGCTGTGTGTGTGTGTATGTGGGGGGATGGCTGCCAGATTAAGAGCTGTACTTCATATATTAATGTTCTGCATGAGGGATGACATAGGGAAAGTAAGGGGAACTATGCCTAACTCTAAAGATTATCACGCCGGCATCCAGGCTCTCCAGATCCTGCCGATAAGTCCGCTCTCAGAGCGGCGAAACTCCGCCGTCTCCCCCGCTCCCGCTCCGCGTGTGAAAAATGCGCTTGTTCCCGCCGCCGATCTAATCGACCGGGCCCCGGCGTCGGGCCCCCCTCTCCATCCGGAGGCGTCTTCCTCCTCCATCATCGACGGGCGAGCGTTCGTTTCGCCGATAACCGCGCGCTCGTCCGTCTTCTCCCGCTCCGTCGCCGGAGGAGCGGGAAGTGACACGCTATGATGTCATCGCTTGAGCACCGTGCATTCCGTATTCCTGTCTCTGCCTCCTTTTTTTTTCTCCACCTCGGATGTTATTGCCCTTCGTTGCCTCGCAAGCGACAGCGTTCCTCGCCTTGAATCTGTGAGTGATGTCTCTCAGCAAAACGGCAGTTTGTTCGGAAAACATTGGACGCTTAATCGCAAAACATACTCTCAAACATCTATCCCAACACTCCTCTACCCGCTCGCCTCAGCCTTCAGTGCAGCAATCACATTTTATGGAGCAGTAATTTACGAAATGGCTGAGGATGAATAATCAGGAGCCGTTCGCCTTTTTCAGGGAAAATGGTGCTTGCTGCATTAAGATGACTAAGCACACATTTCGGTATTCTCTCCAGTGTTCGTGAAATGTCATTGAATGCTTAAAGTATTTTTCATTAGTAGGGGTAGTAGTGTGATGTTAGAAATAATAAGCCGCTGTGTGTATTGGCGCAGGTTTGAAGGCTGGGATCCGGAGGTAAGGTTGTGGTCTGAGACCTTGGTTTCTGCCGTGGCCTCGGTTGGCGGTTTTTAAAAGATAATTTGAGAGCAGCAGTGGATTACATGATAACCCTGTGCAATAAAAAACCGCCGGTAAACAAACAGAAAGCGGTCTTGGATCACCTCATGCCACCCTCTTTTCATTTGCATTAATGTTTCAAGCTCATGTAACATATTGTTATGGTACTTTTCAACGAATTTTAAAATAAAGGAATGTTAATGGTGAAAATATATATTTTTTAGCACCAATTCTAACTTTCAGACTCAATGCAAAATAATTCAATTAAGCACGTTTTATTTTTTACCAAAAATGTATTCGTCTTTCTCTTGATTTTCAGAATGAAAATGTGTTTTAACTCGTTAAGTTCTACTTTATTGAAGCCCATGGTTGTCTTCAGCAACCAATCCTAGATACTTCAGTATCTGCCTTGCTGCAGTGGGCAGCCACAGTGCAGGGTCCAGTTTATTAATTCCTGCCACATGTGTTTGTATAATACTGTGATCCAAAACACAGCTCCTGATGCACAGAGCACCCATACTGAGAGCGCCATCTTGTTTTTGAGCTGTGACTTAAGCTGGGATAGGCTTTATTCCTCAATCCTGGTGTGTATAAATCATGGTATACAGTTGTACAAATGTTGCAGCATCATTCAGGCTGTGCGTGGCCGTGTTCTTTTTTTTCCACAACCCAGATTTTAACAGGCACCAAAAAGCATAATTCATCGTGTCTTTTTAAAAGCTGATACTTCCTGGGTATTGTGAAGAATGAAAAAGACGACGTCCCTTGAGTGTGCAAGGCATAATCTTTTCAAAAAAGGTACTGGATCCCGGCAGGGCCAGGCTCAGCGGAGGAGAATTCTGGCTGGCTGAGGATGTTTACAGGGTCAGATAAAATGTCAATCTATGTCCCACTGCAGCCTGAGTGCTTGTGTCTCGTGTCAGAAGAAATACTTTCTGGGGCAGAAAAGCCTTCTGCTGCACACAGCGGCTCACTCCTTTTGGAACCGTTTCATGGAACTAAAGGTCAAACTTCATTTCGCAGTTTCTTAGTAGCAGTACTGGTGGTGGTGCCAATGGCGGCGGCAGCAGCAGCAGCAGCAGCAGCAGGACCAGTAATAGCAGTAGTAGCAGCAGCAGCAGCAGTAGTAGCATTAGTAGTAGTAGCAGCAGTAGTAGCAGCAGCAGTAGTAGCATTAGTAGTAGCAGTAGTAGTAGTAGCAGCAGCAGTAGTAGTAGTAGTGGTAGTGGTAGTAGCAGCAGTAGTCACACACTAATGTAAATGAAGGTTATTTCTGCAACACACTCACCAAGGTCTTTATAGCTCCATACCCCTCTTTCATCTTTTTCCTGTAGTGTGTTTAATACTCTCAACATTGATAAATGACTCGGACCTGGAATAGCTGTGGTGTACGGTTGGTGGCATTGTTATATGGTGGCCATGGTGATATGTAGGAGGATTTATCATGTTGTCCAGGATATTGGAACGCAAACAGCATGCAATATCTCACTACTTTCTCATTTACACATTAACATATCGTCATACTTTATGCTTAAATATGTCTATCGTTGTGCTGCCGGGACAGACAGTAAATGTGCCGTCCATTCTGCACGTTGGATGATTTAGCTGCAGCGCACACCTCTTGGTCCCATGGACAGTGCTGACACCACTCCCTGGGTACTGCAGGTCCATGGACAGTGCTGACACCACTCACTGGGTACTGCAGGTCCATGGACAGTGCTGACACCTCTCACTGGGTACTGCTGGTCCATGGACAGTGCTGACACCACTCACTGAGTACTGCAGGTCCATGGACAGTGCTGACACCACTCACTGAGTACTGCAGGTCCATGGACAGTGCTGACACCACTCACTGAGTACTGCAGGTCCATGGACAGTGCTGACACCTCTCACTGGGTACTGCAGGTCAGTGCTGTGCCTGTGCCCAGTCAGCTTTGGCTTGATGTGAACCGTGGCAGCTGTTAACCATGACCTAATCCAGTGATCCTCATTCCCGGCCCTGGAGATCCACAGTATGCAGGTTTTGCACTAATATCAGCAACCTGTGACCTAGCTGTGTAGTGCATTTCTATAACTAATAAGTTGTTGTGCTACTCAAGTGATGAGTAAGAACAAAAGGCAGTGGACCCAGCGGCTCTCCTGGACCAGGATTGAGAAGTACTGGCCTAATCAATGAGTTTCTTTCAAGACCCAGCTTTCAAAAGTCATATTTACTAATAATATTGAGAGCGGAGCAGCGTGTTGGAAAAGGTTTGATGTTCTTTCCAAGCCCTTCTGGTGTTTCTTAACTCTATTCTTGGCTTGGACGCTTTCAAGTTGTGCATAGCTGTGTTCTTTTGTTCAGTTTCTATAGTTATTCCGAACGTTTGATTTCTAATGAATTATGAATTATGTGATGCACAGAAAAATTGCCAAGTCAGCTCTCACTGTCATCAATATTAAGGTCTCCTTAATGAAAAGGTAATTGATACAAGAGTAAAACGTTATGAACATTTGCCATGCTGCCTGTCTCAGACTACGCATCAGTCAATTATTATAAATAACACCACGAAACAAGCCAACTTGTACTGTATGGCAATATTGGTATTCATTGAGTGTTCCCAAGCCACTTACAGGGAGGGAGTGGTACATAATTTAGGACACACAGTGCAAAACAATTGATTTATGCTAATATCATGAAGATATATTGATTTTCTTTGAATAAGGCAATTCTCTATAAAACTGGAGTAAGTACTGTGGCTGAAAACAGGTGAAAGCCTGTGAAGTCTCTCAATTTTAAATGACTTCCAGTTCCATTGCTTTGGCAGATTAAATGGCGAACAATTGTCTTTCATTCTGTCCTGAAAGCGGTCCGAGGTGAATCACTCCACCTATATATTTTACAGGCTGAATTGAGCCTATGTCAGTGTTTGAGCTATCTGTTCATGAATTTTGCTCAGTTTATGTGTCACATTCGATTATTTACAAGCTGTTTAAGCCAACATTAAGCTGAAAATTAAGCAAATACACAGGTGAAATGTCTGTAACATCTAGAAGCTGCTATCCACTGCTTCCCTGTGTTATGTAAATGTTCCGGGCAGTGTGATGAAATTGAATTCTGTTCCCTGTTGGGTTCATCGCATCCTCCGTAATCTGGCTCTTTGACGCATGGTGGGTGAGTACCAGGGAGCGGGTTTGAATGGTAGCGGGTCTGGGGAAAGATGCTAATTGATTTTAATTGCATTGCTACCAAGGACAGTAAATTAATTTCTGGTTTGATTTAATCATTTAAAGCAACATGTAAAACACAAACCTATATCTGCTTCATAAATATCTGTGCAACAGTGCTCCAGTGACTAGCTCAGTTATTAGACGAGAGGATGAAATCATCCTTTCACAGAAAATAATATTACAAGAGGAGCCTAATCCTTCAGAGTATCAGGGCCTTTCGGCATTCAGTTGATGGTTTCTGTGCAGAGAAACTATGGAAGGCGGAACAAAAATTAATCTGCAATTTCAACTGCCAGACAAGTGGAAGTCTGACGCCCTGTCATCCAACCTCCTTGTGAAAATGACTTTTCTTAAGAGAAGCTTGAATTGTATTGATATTGAAGTTGATATTGATATTTTGCCAATTCATCTTCAAATAAAAGTCAGTCTCCATCTCCAGTGATTTCCTTTTTTCTGAGTAAAGTGATTCATGTTCTTGTACGTCTGAGTTATCATTAAGAAATATACGATTTTCATTCCTATCAATTTCTTCCAGCTCTGGTAATTACTACAATGTGATATTTGATTTCTTGATTAATTTTGCACGTAGGCGTATTTAACCTTCCTGGATGGATCAAAGCTATATTGATGAAAACATTCGTGAATTTGTGAGGATGGCGCGTTGCCAAACCCACCCTTGGGAAAGTGAGCAGGGTCAACGACCTCTTGTTAGTGCCTTCAGCCGAGCTGACAGACCGCAGTGCAGCTGACACTGCCGGTGCAGGCCGACTGCAGGTTCCTGTTCAGCCAAAGCATACGCACCCTCCCTCCTCAAGACACCGGGCTCATTCCAATCGCTTGTTTTTCTCCGCTTTTTCCGTTCCTTGCTGCTGAGCCGGAAAGCGATCGAGCTCCACCATCTTTAAGAACATTCCAGCCCATTAAACGTTCCTTCTAGGCGATGGAAGGAGAAGTTAGGAACTCCCAATCTTTCCTTTGAGCAGAATTATTCGCGGTAAAGTATTTTTAAGTCTGACGTATAAATTATCGACCTGTGGATCCACCTCTCCCCATCTGCCATGCATCTTCCATGTATGGAACTGACATTTTAAGGAACAATTTATGTCTTTTCCTATCCTCTCCAGGAGAAAGAAAAATAAATAAATAATGGATTGGAATGAGCCCCTTGTAGTGGCCCCGCAGGGCTACTAGGTGTGCGTTCATGCGTGCGTGTTTTTTTTCTCAGAAACGTGCATCAAATGAGCGAGATGATGATAAATGACAAAATGGAGGGAGTTTCATATCAAGCTTATGCCATTGTCACTGCTCGTTTCCCCCCCTTGCTTCAAGGAAGGCATTGCAGAAGTCCTCTTTCGCCGCGATATAATCTTTCAATAAACGCAAATGTCATTCCATTGTCCCGAATTCATCAGCGGCTGTAGCAATTGATATTCTTTCATTACAAGTGTCATTCAGAGTTTGAGGGGCGAAGAGTTTGGCGGGAGGACTTGTCATGTGCAATTCTCTGGGTAGGAGCGGGAGAGAAGGGGGGGTACGAGGGACGGCAGTAAGCTGATGGCTGATGGATCTCATTGTCATTCTCCTTCCCTTAACCCCTCTTCAATTAAATTGTCAACCACCATCCTGGCTCCTTAGATGGCTGGAAGAACTGGAGGGAGGAAGTGGTTTCTGGGGTGGGGTATTTTGGAGGCTGTCTCTGCCAATCCTATCACTCCCTGCCCCCCCCCCCCCCCCCCCCTCCGCCCCCCCCAATACTTGACCACCCCCACCCTGTCCGGCTGTGACACCACCCAGGGTCAGGTTTGGGGTGTTCACTCTCTGAGCAGACTATACAAAGCTGACATTAACCCGTGTGGCAGTCTGGGCTAATACAACTGGGGCAACTAACCCTAACCCTAACCCCAGTCACACCATTTGCACTGCTCGTACCATAGCGACTTAGCACTGCAGGGGTCTGAATACCAGCTCAACATTATTTCATGATAATATCCACTCCAGTTTGAGTAATAATGCGGCCTGTGTGCGTGTGTGCGTGTGTGTGTGTGTGTGTGTGTGTGTGTGTTCCCACACAACCCACTTTGCCAGCTGTAGTCCAGACATTTTGCCGTTAGCACTTGTTGCTTCAGGTACCTTGACGAATCTTTGGAAATTACGGCTTGTTTTTGCCACAAAGGAATTGAATGTGTCTTCACACAAATTTACTGTGGAAAGGAACGGGCGACAATGACAAACAAGTCAACGAGCAAAGAAAAAAGAGAAACACCTAGTCATGCTGCTTATCAGTTGTGAATTGCGCTGTGCCTTGATATTTAAAGGTACTTGCGTATTGTATGTTCCCAGCACTCAAATGTTATCATTTGCATATTATTTTGCTGTGGAAATGAGATGCGATAAGACAAGGAACACAAACTGGCTGTCAGCAGGACAGCATAGGGGAGCCGGCAGCTCTGAGGGAGGAATTTGCTTCCAACACTTTGTTCAGTAAAATGGCCTCCGTAACGCGTTCTTCCACAGTCCGCTAAGGAATTGCAAACTCCCCTTTAGGACCAGCGTGGTAGCCCCCCAAAGTGGCCCCCAAACCCGTCAAAGCACCTGCCTCACAGCCTGAGGGTACGGATGAGGCGGGGTGAGATTATGCAAGCGTTAGAACAGGTGGAACTGAGCCCTGCGGGTTCTAGCTACGCCACTTGTAATGCTGCAGACCTGTTCCGTTGTAGTTGGAAACTGCCTGAGGGGGTGTGTGTGTGTGTGTGTGCGCGCGCATGTGCGTGTGTGTGTGTGTCTGCGTTTGTCCATGTGTGTGCACATTATGTGGAACACAAGCGCTTTACAGAAAAGGATGGCCTCATTTTTATCTGACAGCACCACAGGGTGTGTAGGACCATCACCCCTCTGTGTGTGTGTGTGTGTGTGTTTGTGTGTCAGCATGCACACGCGTGTGTGTGTGTGTGTGTGTGTGTGTGAGTGTGCAGGACCATCGCCCCTCTGCGTGTGTATTACAGGTTCCCCAATTCATCCAGCCCTCATCTGCATCTCCCCCTCTGACGACATCCAGCCCGCGTCTCCTCTCCTCTGCTTTGTGTTTATGTTGGTTGGCATGGCTCTGGAGCAGCGTTCAGTGGTTTCTCATAGGGTTCTTCAGCTTTTCCTGGGCCTGGGGCACACTGGAGGTCAGTCCAGTGGGTCGGAGGGTCTCTCTCCTGCGTATAGCGTCCAGCGTACATGGTTCTCTGTCCTACAGGGACATTTGTATCAGCTCTAACAGCGTGGCACTGCAGCCAAGCAGCACAGTGACTATTGCTCTTGTAACTTAACAGTTGCCGGTTTGGTTTGAATCTCGGATGAAGAATGTATATCAAATGTAAGAAGAATGTTTATAATGTTTCAGAAAAACAATTTACCTGAAGTAATCCAGCTGTATATGTCCTGTAAATATGATTCTAAAAAGGGTTTGTAAGATTTAGTGAGACATGTGGTGCAGTCCGTAGAGCAGGGGTCCTCGGGGGTCAGTCTGTGTACTGGTTTTTGTTCCAACTAATTGCCTTGTTTTTAATTTGCTGACAGCTCTGTAAATTACCCTGGTTCAAGCCTGGACATGAGCACAGTAAAATAAATCATTAGGATACACTCGCAGTCTGCTGCAGTAGCCTGTTCTCATACACTTGCAGTCTGCTGCAGTAGCCTGTTCTCATACACATGTCAGATAAGATATGATTGAGTCAATTAATTAAGTCCAGAAGTTGGCACAAAATTGTGAAACAGATCGGCCCTTGTTGCAGGGCAACTATTTTGTGACTGAATGCAATATCCCCCAACCTAAGGTGAGGGTTTGACCATGGTGCTCTCTCAGCTGTTGGGCCTTATCTATCAGTGACCCTCTTTGTATCTTGCCTGTCTGAATAAAAGACCATCCCACTCACAAACGGTGAGCCATGTAAGTGGCCCTGGACAAAAACAAAATGCCCATTTTAACAGTGTGTTATAGGATTGTGCCCCACAGCGTGAATGCGCAATCGCATGTACAGTAGGAGCCTCTGGTAATTTTCCTGAGCATAAAACTGTGGTTACACATGACAAGAGCACTCTGGTTTTGATTGAGTGCTGTAATAGTTGCCTCTGTAGAACTTAGCGAGCGTTATCCTCTCTTAAAACCCAACCATCCCACGCTACCGCTGTTCAGAGTATAGCACTGCTTGTGCTGAGCACTAGAACAATAACAGTTACAATAGCTAATAATGGGGGCAGGGGGGGCAATTACTCAACGTTCACATTAACGGAGTTGTAATGCTCACACCGGCATGAACATCATAAAAATGACTTCAGACTGCCGTGACGTTACCCATTGTTTGGGCTAACTGACTTAGGTATGTAACAAAACCGAATGTATACGGTCAGTTTGTTCTCCGTTTAAAAAGCGTGTTGAAGCGGCACGCGGCGTGAAGCGCTTTAATAATTGATTGAAAGGTACGCTCTTAATGGTGGGGAGATGTTGTGCAATATTCGTGGTCGATGAATTGCTGCGCGAGCAGTTATTACACGTCTCCCGCTGACAGGGCCTTCGCTCGGAGTGGTCTCCGCAGAAGAAGAGTGATTAAAAAGAAAAGCGGTAAGTGTGTCTCCCCGCTCGGCGGAATGGATCGGTCTTATTGTCCCCCTCGCTGATTAACAAGGCGTAGATTTCCAGCTCCCTTAATTAAACTGACTCATCTTGTGTCCGACTCCGGCATCAGCGTATCAGCTGGAACAGCAGGCGCGCGCAGAGAGGGGGGGAGGAACGAGCCCTCCTCTCCGGGGAACCGGCAGTTAAAATCCTGCTGTCAGAGAAGCGGCAGGAAGGCTTTGTAATGCAGGGGGCGGTGAGTGTGGCTTCAGGACTTCAGGCCTGTGATGCCTCTGTAATCCGTGTGTATGGTTACAGACCCCCCCATCCCCACTGCCCAAGCCTTGCACTGTATACATGTTCTGCCATCCCACCCAATATACAGCCTCCCGCCCCACCCAAAACACTCTGCCCCCCCAACCTTCACACACTGTACACGCCCTGCCATCCCACCCAGTACACAACCTCCCGCCCACCCCAAAACACTCTGCGCCCCCAACCTTCACACACTGTACACGCCCTGCCATCCCACCCAGTACACAACCTCCCGCCCACCCCAAAACACTCTGCCCCCCCAACCTTCACACACTGTACATAACCTCCCGCCTCACCCAAAACACTCTGCCCCCCCAACCTTCACACACTGTACACAACCTCCCGCCTCACCCAAAACACTCCCCCCCCCCCCCCCAACCATCACACACTGTACACACCCTGCCATCCCGTCCAGTACACAACCTCCCGCCCACCCCAAAACACTCTGCCCCCCCAACCTTCACACACTGTACACGCCCTGCCATCCCGCCCAGTACACAACCTCCCGCCCACCCCAAAAAAATTCTGCCCCCCCAACCTTCACAAACTGTACACAACCTCCCGCCTCACCCAAAACACTCTGCCCCCCCCAACCTTCACACACTGTACACGCCCTTCCATCCTGCCCAGTACACAACCTCCCGCCCACCCCAAAACACTCTGCCCTCCATCCTGCCCAGTACACCACCTCCAGCCCACCCCTATCCTTCTCACCCTGTACATGCATTGCCATCAAATAAAATAAAATAAAATAATGATTGGTTGTCTTCAGCAATGAATCGGTGACTAATTATATAGCGCTTTTCATAAAATCTGAAGTGCTTCATCTTAATCAAAAAATATATAAAAAGGCAATCCACAATGAGAATCCACTACAAGGTCAAAATAAAAAAAGATAATGTGGTGAATATGGCCTGAATTATTTTCACTTTCATATTTTAGTTGCGTTTTGTATTGTGTAAACTATATGTCTCTATATTTGTGTCCATTCCATTAGTGTATGGTCTGATCAAAGACTGTACGATAACGATCAGGTTTGTATCCACATTTTAAATGGATTTCTAATTGTACCATCAAAATCAGTGTCTAACAATTAGTGAATGACACTTCTATTTCTATTCATCTCAGTTTACTCAAATATATTACAAGTTTCTATTTTTGGCAGAAAAGCTTTTTATTTACTGTCAAGAATAATTGATGCACATTACTACCAACGAGAAGCAGCATTTGGTTATATTTCTGCTGATTGAAACATTGTATTTGATTATATTTAGCCTACATTGTTCAAAATTAAATTATAGAAGAAACAAATATCTAAAACGCCTAATTTGTAAGGACTTTGATTTGCAGTCGGTTGAATTTGAGTAAAATTAATGCTTAATCTGCTTGTAATGAAAGTACATCTTCAGCTGTCAACTCATATTTCAGTGACAACACCATACAGAATTAGGTTTTCTCTACCAATTGGGGAATTGTAAAAAAAAATTTTGTCACATGTGGAATACAGATTGTAAGATGTATGCTGTCAATTCAAGTAAAACAATGTGGATTGTTTTCACTGGCATTAGCTTTTTTTTAAAAGAGGTAAGGGCTTGGAGACACATGACTAAATGTGTGGGAGAGAATGAAATATGCACCCAGATTCATCACTTCATTCTTTTGTAAACCAATACCCTTCTTTCATCTGAAACACTGATTATAGAAAAGGATTACAAAGGCTGTAATCATGGATTTTACTGTTACTTATTTTCTTAATAGTGGCAGGCCCTCAGTTGATATACTAGTACATTGGTTTCATCAGAAAGACAGCATGCCATGACCATCACACGCAAAGCATTTTCATTCATGTTGCATCATAAATTAAGCATATCTCTGCCATGTCACAACATACATGAAGTATGTCCACCCATCTTGAATAGCACACGGACCATGAGCAATGACATTTTTCCACTTATGAACTATATCTACCCATGCCATTATCCATGTGATCTGGGTCCACCCATTTTAAGTCGTACATGAAACATGGCCAACAGCCTTACTTCACACATGAAGCTCTTGTGAAGAATCTTTTGTGCCACCAAGAGAGCAGACTGTGCATGAATTCATGTCCGCTATTAACAAACCACGCTTAAACCTTAAAAGAGCATTGTGTTGAAACCATTAGACACTACTTGAAAGTGTAACGTTCTGCACGCATTACATATCACATACAAATGTGATTCTGTAAGTGTTTTATGTCACATGAAAGTGTGAAACAGACACTAATCTATTTGTAAAAGCAAATTTTGCGGTGTCTGATTACATAACGGGGAAGTGACGGGGAGAGGCTGGATTCCCAGCTGTGTGAGGTGATTTTGTGATGCAGGTACAAATGGCTGAGAGTAACTTTGGCTAATTCTGATGAATGGCACCCAGTTCACCCACATTTCTAAATGTGGCACCGTGAGAGCGCCAAGGCAATTTGGGAATGGCCAATTATACATTTGAGATAAAATACCCAGGCTTACATTTGGAATGGACTGGAGAAAGTGATTGCCGGTAATTCAGCAGTTATGAGTCATCAAAATGTTGATCGCGATTGTAACTAATTTCATGCAGTTTTGTCATAATATTTTATCATTCTTAAAGGCATACTATGTTGAATGTTTGCCGTTGATGCGACCCTTTCTTTGCATGCAAAAAAACGACACCCGCAAAAAATTACACGAAGAAATGCCCCCGTTCTCAGCCCCTCCCAAGATGATTCTGGCTCATGCAGGCTATGGGTCCCAGCTATCATGGCCTGCCAGCTGACCTACCACACTGAATTTAGTTGGCTAATAGTGGCAGCTACCTATTCTAATGTTACTGAATGCTGGCCAGCCACTTGCTTAATAGTTTGCCACCAAGGCTAATCCCTCGCAAACCCAACTCACCACTGTAGTAGCCAATCCATACACGTCTCCTCTTAACCTCCTTCTGTTAGATCATAAATCATACAAGTTCAGTGTATTGGACACATGCTTTTCAGGTACAGTACAATCACAAAAAAGGCCCATGCCCAGAAGGAGGCCGTGGAGTTTTTAGAATAACATACAAGTAGACAAGCAAGGTATTGGACGGAAGTGAACACAAGGTGAAAATCCTGCATAGTGTGCCTTTAAAACCAAGCATCATGGGCAACCTAGCAGTACTTATTGTTCGCCAGCTAGTGTTAGGCTGACTGCTTGCTGGCTAGTCTGGAAGGCTTGGATAATTGTAAATTAGCTCAAGTGACCTTACTGTGTTTACTTCAGTTCAACTGCTTCCTTACGCTACCTCTCTGAAGAGAGCACAGGTCATTGACAACCTCTGTTGCCAACTTGCTGACTTTGTCACAAGATTTAGCATTTTTCTGTGAATAGCTGCTCTAAATCAGTCTGCTCTCCAGATCCATTTCATGAGGGATTATGAGCTTCAGTACAGGAGTACATGCAAATTAGCACAATGACATCACTCAAATATGCAAGCTCGGCTGCTACTTTCTCTTGAGAAATAGTTGGCAACACTGTCGAGGGGAGGCTCACTTGCACATTTTAATTATGAAAATAAATTATTCAGGAGGGCAGTGTGGTGGTGCAGTGAGTAGCACTGTACTCACTGCAGGTGAGGTACTGAGTTTGTGGAGTTTGCATGTTCTCCCCCTGTATGTTTGAGTTTCCTCTGGGTACTCTGGTTTCCTCCCACAGTCTAAATATACCCCTCAAGGTCAGTAGTGGCGCTGGTTCTTCTCCCTGCCTGCACGGTAAAATGACCAGTGTTAAATCAACTCTTACAGAGGACATACGGTCCCAAATGGGCCCCTATGTTCGAGTTGAATTAACAGTGGATGTTTCATTTTATTTATTTATTTCTGAAGCCAATTAAATCAGGGGATTATTTGGTGGCAGGTCGTAAGAGCCAGGTTGGGAATTTAGCTAGGACACAGGGGAACCCTCTACTCCTTGTGAAGAGTGTCATGGGATCTTTAACAACCACGGTGAGTCACAGCCTGAATTTAACATCTCATCCGAAACACGGCATCTCTATCACTGCACTGGGACAGTAGGATTAATTTTACCAGAGGGAAGATCACCACAGACCACCAGCCACAACTTAGTTTTCTCAGGAGGTCTCCCATCCAAGTACTAACCAAGCCCACACCTGCTTAGCTTCAGCCATTTGGCAGCGGCAGGGAGCATGGCTGTATGACATCTGTTATACATGTTATCTGAAAAGATTCAGCTTCATCTGTTTGAGCATGGGTTTTCCATACATCTTCATTTCATTTTCAGAAAGTCAGGGAGCGATAGGAATTTGAGGTCACCACGTGCAGTCCTCTCTGTTCTTCACATCTTCCGTGAACCCCACTGCTTTCGTTGATCCAAACACAAACTGACAACTTCCAAAACGGCACGGTCGCAGAGCTTTACCGTCATTTTTCTGTCACTCCTTCAATCTCCACGGCAGCTTCATCAATACACAATTACCGCAAGCTTCTGAACTCCATCAAACCGGGAGGGAAAACGTCTGAGGCGCACCGTCCTTTATCCCTCTCACCGGAGGGGAAAATCAGCTGGGACGGGCCAGGGAATGGAAGCCAAATGCTCAAAAGGGCAAAAGCATAAAATACTTAACAACCAAGTGGTGCATTAAGACTGGACAGTGAACAGGATCGTAAGTCATTTCTGTAACCGGCTGCTAGTGCTTTCAATGCTCTGTCCAAAACTGTTCAGAAAACAGCAGTGGGGGGGGGGGAGGTTAGCTTGGGTATGGAGGTTTTGCCAATTCAGAGAAACAAGGTTAAATTGACTCATTTTAGAAGCGATAAAGTAATTCCTGCTCAGAAGACAGTGAGCAGAGCCGTGCTTGTGGACTTTGAATTGCTGAATTCTGTTGAATTGCTGGGTGTTTCTGTAATCTTTAAAAGCTGCTTTTCATCAAAAAGAGATGACAGGAACAAAGGGATTCCTTTAAGTCTTCCGGCTCTGAAGTATCAAACTTTTGCTCATTCTGCCATGTGTCTGTTTGGTCTCTCTTTCTCCTTGATGCATAATTTACACCACAGCTATTGAAACACTTATTATTCATTCTCTGGTGCTTTGACTGACAATTATACATTTGAGGTTTACTGTTCTTATGTATTACTGTAATATGCAAATGGCTTACTTTTTTTTGTTTTGTTGCTTAATTTTCAAAAAATATGTATTCAAGTCGACTACGTCACACCAATATCGACAGTATATACAGTAGTTATTCACATTTGTTTCCACTCAGTTTTATTGGAGCAGTTTGTGCTACGGTGCTAATCTGTCCATTCATATTCATTTTCTCTGAACAAATGAGAACATCCAAGCTGCTCTTTGAGTCCTTCAATCATTGTCTACAGTTTAACTGCTTTGGGTGTCTTCCTTATGTAGCTGACATCTTTGACATATGAGGGCTTGTAGATGCACTTGGAATAATACAGACGTGGTACAATTGATATACATTTGCTTTGATTTAGATAACTCCTAAAATTATTTCCCTCAGTTCCTGGTTTTCAGGTGATGCTAGTGAAGCTTCATAAACATGATTATGGGTGGAACTACCATACACTGTCAAACACAGACTTATCTGATCAAAATCTCCTCATACACAGATACAGAATAAGGGTGTCACGGGGAACATGACATGGTTCTTCCATTTTTTTTTTTTCACAACTTTTTGTGGGCAGCCATTTTGTTGTCTGCTAATTTGCACAGCCTCAAACTTTGAGAGTGCTGCAGAAAGGAAAGGAGCACCAAAAGTGGGAACTGTTGATCAAATTAATCTTCGACAGCCCACTTCCTCTCTGAGATACAGAGGATGATCATGTGGTCCACCCTGTGCCTCCATACTGTGCCTCCATACTATGTACCACACCATGCTACTCCTTCACATCCCGACTGTACACTCAAACATCAATGAGAAAATATTATTGTAAATATGACCAATCATTTTGCTTTGCTTGATGCAGCATGGGCACCTGTCAATCACTTGTTTGTCACCCCTCAGAGTGACCTGCATACTCAGTGACATAATGGGACTTACACCCAAGCCAATACATTTGATTCTAACATTCTTGGGCGACACGGATGAGGCCACATAACATCTCAGGCGAGAATATATCTAGGAGTTAAACTTAACCACCCTTGTGGAAATGTACAGTAATATACTTCAACACTGTAAATATGAGGACTGTAATATTTGACTACATTTTTGCACACTTTTTAAGGCACTAATGTGAGGAATATCAAGCATGAGAATGAATGAAGGTCATGTTCCTTTTAGTATGCAAATCCAGTGTTTTTATGAACAATAGATCTGGTCTATTTTAGACTTCCACACTTGGCATACGTATTTGGCTGTTTGGACTTAAGGTGCAACGTTTTTTATATATTATATTTCTAACATCTGAGAGAGGCAATAATTAATAATTGGAATATCTTGATTAATATTTTTTTATATTTTATAATTTTATAATTTCCATAAGGGCAACTGGTCCTTCTGATCAAAACCTGCACCTTGAAATGACCCTGAGGGTTCTGCCTTGAAAAGAGGAGGCTGAGCTGCCATTTTAGTTGGTATCAAAGTGGAACCAGTTTAATGTCCTACTGGTGAATCACTTTTTTTTGCAATGACATTCTCATTCCATCCCATTGAGTAAGCTTAATCATTACCATAGGTACGGAAAGAGCTGTATGCATGGGTAAACAAGGGGAAATGGCACGTTTAAGCATTTTTCACACTGAAATGGGCTCGCTGGGCTATTCTTAATAAAAAAAGAAAAAGCTCTTTGCCGTTTCACGTCGCCAGGGAATGACAAGAAAGAGAGTGCTGAATGAACAAAGAAAAGTATGACAAAGACACAGAGCTGATTTTACTTTAATAGACGACAGGAAGTAGGACAGCTCCATTCGGTCATACCAAGAGCACTTGTTAAGCACTGTGAAATGCCATCATGTTGAGCACAGCTGAAACCAGCTACGGGAGCTGGAATTTCCATGACACCTATTTTTTATTGTTTTGTCACTGATAAATCACAATCTTGTCCATTTCTTTAGGTATTGCAGTATACGGTATTATGGTAAAGTTGAGATTAGCTTTTTTTAAATTCACTGCACCAAAAACGAAAGACACTCCGATTCTTTTAGCACATATTCAAACAAATGTCAACCTGTATACATATGACTGCCATCAAAACCTAGCCCAATTGCCTGATAGGTCATTAGGAAACAGACATATAGCTCATTACAGCCTTCCTCTGGGTATGACTGGTTTTAAGTACCATACCCTCCCCCCTACAGCTTGCTTACGATAGGGAGGAGGGGGGAAGCCCTCATTGTTAACTCCACAGCAGCTCCCTTGTTGAACCAGACTGTAGTGTATGTAGAGTTGTGTGCACCCATTTTATAGTTCAGCCACTCATACGAATGCTAATGTGAACATCGCTTTACCCACCAGAATGATGTAAAACCCCCCAAAAACTACATTTAAGGTTGAACAAACCATAGCAAAACATTTGTTTTGATTATTTCATGCTATTATTGTATATCAGAGCCTTGAAATCCCTTTCCCCCTCCTTCCGGGACCGTCTCTGGTGGTGAATCACCAGCGTGTAATAGCGTAGCTTTTAATGCTCATAGGAATGGCCTTCATACAAGAAATGGCCTTCATGCATTACTTACTTGTGGGAGTAAGCGGTATTAAACAAGGTTGTTCTCTCAGATACAATCTGTAGTTATCATTTAATGTGCGTATTGATTGCAGCGCCGGGCATTAATTTCAGATAGTCCGGGTGGACACTGCAATTCAATATCGGGTCATTAAGGCCTAAATGTTGTACACACAGAGCCTTTCACTGAGTTTATTCTCATCAGAGAGATATTGTAGATTACTCTGTGTTAGTCGCTGCAAGAGCAGCATCTTTTCAATAAAGACAATAAATAAAAGACAGCAAATTATCTTAAATGAATTAATTGGTAGGTTACGTACAGCATGACTGATATGTGGCAACATGCTGTAGCATACTGACCCCTAGTTACTGCAGTATGGCAAACTGCTCATTTAAAAATAAAGCCTTACCAGCCAGTGTTGATTAAGTAGATCAACTGCTGTACGTGAGCAGAAATGGTAATCTGTGGCCCACTAAAATGGCCTGGTTGTTGTCTGTCTTTGCATGAAAATATAGGGAAAGCTCCTAGACTGGGACAGATGCCTGCCACCATGCAAACATTGCTGAAAGCCCCATTCCCATCCACACCATTCAAAGAGCACACAGATCTACAGTACATCAAGCGCAATGTAACACAAAGTGCTGAGATGCGTTTGTCTAAAAAAACAGGAAGCGGGCAGGATAACATTGCATGTCATTCTGAAACGGGCATTTTGAAAATGCTGTAGTCTTATCCAGAGAAGCTTTCACAACTGAGCCGTTGGAATTTTGCATCATGTCCATTTTTAGGTAGACCTGTACACCAGCTTGTTCATGCAAATTCATGCAAATATTTAAGCAGCCAACTGGGTGGCAGCATCTAGATGTGGTCAAGAGGTTCAGCTGTTGTTCAGCCCAAATGATGTGATCTCTTATGATTTTCAATAACACAACAGTTTACAGAGAATGGTGCCAAAAAACAAAAAAACATCCATTAAGCAGCAGTTCTGTGGGCAAAAACATGCTGTTAATGAGGGAGGTCAATGAAGAAGGGCCAGATTGGTCAAAGCTGGCAGGAAGGTGACCGTAACGCAAATAACCACACATTACAGCAGTGGTATGCAGAAGAGCATCTCTGAACAAACAACGCACCATACCTCTAAGTGGAAAGGCTACAGCAGCAGAAGACCTATAAGTCTAAAAAATAAGTCTAATAAATACCTAATGAAGGGTATTGAGTGTATGCTGAAGCAATGCAGGTCAGGTACATGCCTTGCCCAAGGGTACAACCAGGTACAATGGTATATCAAACTGACAACCTTTTGGTTATAAAGCCAGTTCCTTAACCATTATGCTACACTGCTGCCCACAGTGATATCAGTAGACTCCGACTGTAGTTAAGAGAATAGCGAATATAACACTGTTCTGATTGTGACTGCACCGACCCAGATACTGAGAACAGAGAAAAATCTATGACCGGTTTACCATATTTTCAATTACAGTACATTTTTTAAACTAGGCAGACATGGTATGGTTCTTCAGGCCCAAGCAGTTCATGAAGGCCAAGTAAAAGGAATGAAAAATTCAATTCAATTGCTTCCTAAGTGCAAACTGAACATCATAAGCTTGGTCAAACTGTTATGTTATGGCTGCTTGAGAGAGACATTTCTTCACTAAATTGAAGATAATTCTTAAGTACATTTTTCCTTCCATTGGTGGAGCAAGCATCATTGTTCCATTTTTAAAATAATCAATATGTTCTCTTGTTCTCTGCCTCTCCCACTCAATCTCTGACAGACACCCTCACGCATGTGCACGCGCACACACACACACGCACACACACACACACACACACTGTGTCAGATTTTAAATGTATTAGCGTATCATTTGCCCTCCAATGCCTCCCCTTGGTAATGTCAAAGAAGTTGTCCATCAGCTAATCACATAATCACCCAGACTGAATATCAAATGAATTCACCTCACAATATCGCAATATAATATTTGGGGGTATGTTGATTGCTGTGGCTTCCATTGCTGTGAGCGTGTGTTCATTGGAGATTCTGGAATCGATCAGTGATACAGGTATAAATGAGACTCCTCTAATGAGGTTATTAGGAAACGGCAGTATTTCTGGTGTTGAAATTAGATGATCTATCTTTCTTTTCTTACTTCAACAAAAATATTGAGTTACTGCACTTGTTATTGTTTTTGGAAAAAACAGTAGCCTAAGAGATATATGTATATATAGTGCGGCTTTGGCCTTGTACAACTTAAATGTTTCCATTTACATTTTTGGTATTTAGCAGCAGTCCGTCATCATAAATTCAGTTGAAAAACTTTTTATTTGTCAAAATAAAAATGTATTCAATAGTGTTAATGAATGTATTATTGACGATGTAGGCAGTAGTACATAGTATTAAGTAGTTGTAAGGACTCTCTCGCTCGCCTTCCTGTCACCATCCAAACTGCTCCCCAGCTATATTCGCCCAACCAGACAAAAAGGTGCTTCATTACCCATCAAATCACATCTGGGAAAGTACAATCTCCAGCCTTTGATTTTGGCAATCAAGCTGTTCAGTAACTTGGCTGAGATCCACAAATCTGCCTTTTTTTTTCTTATCCGTTTGTCTCAATCTGTCTGTTGCCATGGAACTACATCCCCAATCATTCAGTGTACAGTCCTCCCTCTGTAATACACCAGACTAAGCACAGTCCTGAGCGAGGTTTATAAAGGCAAGATGAACACTCTGCAAATGTATTGTTTATAGTGAAAGGTTTTTGTGTTATGGTGAGCACTGCCTCAATTAGACCATGGGTTTGATTGCATGAATATTTATACTTAAACCTGAAATGCAGGTATTGGCAGGAGGGGAATTCAAAACCAATGTGAAGACTATTTGAGAGGCCATTGTTTAGACATAACTTCCATCTTGGACTGGACTCTTTCTGCTACATTGGTGCAGACAGAAGGTACTGTTTGCTCTAGGTTCTAGATTCAATGCCAAGGACACAAACAACATCCTTAACCTTGACTCGCAGTTAAATCCATTCAATATCTTTGTCACAAACATGGTTTGGTGAATTCAGTTACTGGCTAAATCAGTATGCTCTTTGACATTGAGTGGAGAGTCAATGTCACATTATTTATCCTCTTTAACCCTTCACTTCTGTGTGTTTGTGAAGTAAGAAATGTAATGCATTATTTCATTGTGAATGGAAGTCCAGGCCAAAGTACTAAACCTCAACTTTGTAGGGTCTACACACAGAAATTGTGCCTGGGGTTTATGCTCCTCGCAAAAAAAGATATTAAAAATTCATATGTCAATAGCAGGCATCCTCCAGTGCGAAAAGAACATACATTTGCAAGTGTTCATCTTGAATATGCATAGATGCGGACACACGCACACACCCCTTAGTTTTGCCATGTCTAATGGAAAACAAATCTCATTGTGTGTCGCTGAGGCAGAAGTATTACATTTTGTTACTCAGCAACAGGGCTGTTTTCCTACAAGAGAAAACAGCCGCAAAACCCAAGTGATCCTTTAGTTTTTTCCCCAAAGAAAAGGCTGATGAAAGCGATCAGAGTAATTTAGCATGGTTGTGCGGTAAATAACAAGAGCCAAACACAGAGATTAGAGATGGTGCTGGCAGCAGAGACCGATGGTAGCACGGGGCAAAGGTAGAGATAAACAGGCATACAGAGATTGGTAATCCAGCGTGAGCTGCAGATAAGTGCTCTCCCTGAGAACCATGTAAATGTACTTCAGGAGTACGCTGGTGCGGCATCTGAAGCTAAACACCCTGCTGGGTAGGAGAAGAAGGAAGCACCTTCCTTTGATCAGAATTACTGACAGCAAGCGGGGAAGACAGAAACCAGAATACAGCTGACTCAAATTTGAACCCTTTCTTAAAGGCAAAGACACAGGCAAGCGTTGTAGTATCTGTGCGAGGTGTGGCACTTGCACGCGGGCGGCCTTTAGCGTAGTGGTTAAGGTGCGTGACTGGGACCCGCAAGGTCGGTGGTTCGATCCCCCGGTGTAGCCACAATAAGATTCGCACAGGCATGGGCCCTTGAGCAAGGCCCTTAACCCTCCAAGGGAGGATTGTCTCCTATTTAGTCTAATCAACTGCACGTCGCTCTGGATAAGAACGTCTGCCAAATGCCATTAATGTAATGTAATGCAATGGGGCATAGCACTTGCAAGCACAATAGTACTAACGCAAGATATCACATGTACAGTGTAACGCTAGACGGGGTGTACTAGCACACAACATAATGCTAGGGAATCTACTAGCATGCAGCATAGCACTAGCACAGAGTATGTCGCTACAACAGGGTACGCTAGCACATGGCATGGCATGAGCACAGGGTATGCTAGCAAGCAGCATAGCACTAGCACTGAGTGTCACTCTGTCACAGCAGATATAGCACTGCATCCGTACAAACACAATATGAGAACAATGGACACTGTTAGTGAATCCCCAGAAAGGGTAGCATTGAACTCTTGTCACCAGCACTGAATAATGGCCCAGAATGTAGACCAGAGCGCTAGAAGCATGATATTGTTCAGAAAATGTCCAGGATCTAGTCTATGACTGATCTGACCTCTGACCTCTGCAGGCCCCAGAAGGGTACCACAGGCAAACCAGCCATTGGTCTTTGTGGTGGTGCTTGTCTGCCCTTATTACATGCCCTCTGCACCCATCCCATCCTGCAAAAAAATAAATAAAAAAATAAATAAAACATCCGCATCATCAACAGTTTCAAGTGTGATTTCAGCAGCTGGATAATCCCACTATAATTTCGAAGGGTGCACCACTCATTATTAAATATGCAAATCAGTAAATATTTAATTTGACAGCTGGTGTTTATGTCCTACTGGCCATATTCTCACTCTTTTGTGCTCTGAAAGAGACTTGTCTTTTCCTACATTTTCCAGGAGGCAAAACTAAATTTCCCCCTCTTCTGTCACAGTGAATGTCTTATCTGTGATTGGTACATTACACTAATTGCATGCGTGGGGGGTCTCATCTTCCCAAACACCTTGTTCCAATCGGTCAAAGTTCCGCTATGGAGCCTGTTCTTATGTTTGACACTGAAACCATGATGTTTGTGTTGAGAATGTTCTCACCGCTATGGAGAAGTTATATTCTGGTCAAAAGCCTGGCATTCCAGATGAACAAATAGGCCAGAAAAAAAGGTCAGAGTGGAGCAGACATCTATTTCATCGGGGCCTGTCTGCAGAAGCCAAACTCCCTGCACTTTGAGGATTGTCATTATAGACTTTTTTCAGTTAATCCTGCTGTTGCTGCCAGACGTATGTCAGACAGTCTGAAAGCGGAGCGGTCCGACGCACGGCTTTCAAGTCAAATCAGCTTGTCTTCAGTCACACGGCTTTGTGTGAGACTCGTGACGGTAATGGCCGCCTCGCTCCCGTGTCACCGTGGCGATGCGGTGTTGTCACGGCTCCGTAGCGCCCGGTCCCAGGGGCCGGGTCTCGCCGCCCCCCCCGCCCCCCCCTCACAAAGCCCTGCGGTATTACCATGTCGTGGTTTGCAGGTAGCTTTGGGACTCGGGGTTCAGCAGGCCTCCATCCACCATTGCTTGAAGCTCTGAGAGCAGGAACAGGCTACATCTTTCAGAATGGGGCAAAGACAGCGGAGGCACCTCTACCCATTGTAACTATGGGTTCTATATTTAAAGGTACCATAGGTATGATTTTTGTGTTAAAACACTGTTACCAGACCATTGTAAATCCCTTCCTGTCATTGAAAAAGGCTCACTGACATGTTGACTCACCCTCTGTCTGTGTTTATAGTCCTTAAATTAAGGTTTCAAAATGTACAGTTGACAGCCTGACATCTGTTCCAGAACATTGTATAACTGTACAATAATTCAAGCTCATTTGTTTGAAAATTGGTTGTAATTGCCACAGCCAATCGTGTTTCAACGTCAGCGCGTTTACAGAGAAGGGGGAGGGATAAACAGTGTTGTGGTTTGAAGGTGTTTGTTGCTGCTATTCCCCTCTTGACCGATAGAAGTCAGAAATTACCTATTGTACCTTTAAGTGGCAACTGGTCATGTGGCAGAATGTGTCAAGGAAATGACAAATTAAATGCAGTAAAGCAACATAAATCTAAATCAACTGTGCTGTATACAACTAGATTTATGTTTTACAGATGATATTCAGTATACATGTGTGCACATTTTTAAAAGAAGGATCATGAATAACTATCTCTCTGCTGCTCATGTGACCTTCTGGTTTTCTTTATGTTGTCAGTGGATTCGTAGGATTGATTGGCAGTGTTTTCCGTAACTTCAAAGAATTGTATTTTCTGCAGTTCTTCCCTATGCATGATGGTTCTATAAATAATCACTTTCATGCTGTGTTTTGTTTTTAGAGGTATGGGTTGCAATTCTTTGTGTTTGCAAGAAATGTATAAATGCAAATACCTGTTACCAAGAAATATAACAGCACTGGTGTCGTATAAATCTGTCCCCTTTAAAAACAGATCAGGGTGACTTCTATATATACAAACACCCCTGGGTCATCTTATGGATCTTATGGATCTTATGGACACAAACGCAGTAATTAGGGTTTTTTCGGGTCAATTTTCCATGGTGTAGAAAAATGACCCATGTACTATAATGCAGGATTTTGTCTCACTTTTGTATCTGACACCAGCCTGACCATTTATCAAATCACGTGCTTCTTGTACTATTGAGTATACCTTTTCCAGAAAAATATTGGCATGCACATGCGTACATGTATGAACACATAAATACACACATGCACAAATGCACAAACACACATAATCAAGCTGTGTATGTGACTATGCGCACACACACACACCATTTAATTTTCTACTATTGAAAAGGAGTAAAGGGATTTCTAAAGGCTCCAGGACTAAAGGAATATATGAAAGCTAAATATGTAAAGGACTATCACTGGAATCAATCACACCTTGCACAAAACAGCTTACACTAAAAAGACAACCACTCTCACCCCCCTAAACCAAAGCCTCAGTTTCCCATGCCAAATCCCTTTGAGCTGCCAGAGAGGCAGAGGCAGTACAAGCCTCTGTGGAAGTAGACTGTAGACTGCCTGATTTGACCCTTTCAGGGTAGATATTGAGGGCACATACAGAGCCACTGAGAGGCTGTAGGGGGCATTGTCAGGCCCCATGGAGCGAATTTAGACAGAAATGCCAGTGGTACTGGACTCTTATAAGCCACTTACCTTGTTTGCTGGTACCACCGAAAAGTCAATTACTTTCCTATAGGTCAGGTGTATTGTGTATGGTTGTGATAGGTGGCATGATTTGAACAGACTGACAGCTGAATTTGTAGCTTTATTTATTTATTTGTTTTTCCAAACGGTCCCATCTTCTCATTTGTGTGCCTCTCTGAAGAGCATGGGTACAAAAAAAAAAAGTAACAACCGCTTTCTCGGGAGGGGAAAAGGCATTGACGACTTGTTCCTGTGCCAAAAATAACATCCGCCAACGGGGTTAAGCTGGAGTGAAAAGCCAAAGGAGGTGGGGGGGACTGGGGCTGGGGAGAAATAACGGGGTGGGACTGTTTCTCCCTTTCAGGTGCAATTTAGAAAACCTTCCCATAGTGCTCTTCACTAACACTTTGCTGGAGTTCACACATCCGACTACACCATAGGCCCGGAGTCCCCAGTGCATCCCAAAATGGCCGACGCTCTCCAGTTAGCAAATGCTCCGGGCCGAGGCTGGCAATGCCACAAAGCCCTTCTAACCAGAATAGCTCACCCCCCCCCCCCCCGTCTGCCCCCATATAAACAATATGGATTTTTTACACAGTAGTCTCAGTACCCTGAGGCTTGTTCTAAAGTGGAGAAAATGAACTCAATTTAACGGCTTTTATTAAGCAGAATAGGTTTAATTAAGAATTTTAAAGAGGGGAGGAAATAAAAAAACAGGATGTTGGATATAAACCCAGCCACATGAACACAGGAAACTCATTTGGCTGGAAATCCCCCTACACGGTCCGATGCACACAGTATTAAATATCATGCCCAATTATTCCAAGGAGCAGCACACAAGATATTGGAAAAATAGTTATTTCAGTGCAAATTTGGGTTTTCTGCATGTACGCATGTATGCATATGTATACACAAACAATACTGTATATAGGCATATGTTTGTATACATTATACATAATGTATATTTAACACACAAGCATGCTTGTGCCCACCATACACAAACCTGCACACACACACACACACACACACACACACACACACACACACACACACACACACTCACACCACCACCAGGACACACCAGCACTCCGGGTTGACTCATGTCACCCCACTTTTCATTGCCCTCCACTGGCTGCCTATTGCTGCACGCATCCACAAGGTGCTAGTGTTGGCATTCCAGGCTGCTAAGGGGACTGCCCTTCCTTATATCCAGACTCTAATTGCACCTTACACCCCAGCAAGACCACTCCGGTCTGCCAGCTCTGGTCACCTTGCGGTCCCCTCATTACGAGCACCAGGTGGTCAAGCTGTATGTTCACACCTGTTCTCTGTTCCTCAGTGGTGGAATGACCTGACTACCACTGTCAGAATGGTGGTATCCCACCTTTTGATGCAGGCTGTAAACAATGTAATGTCCCTCCTGGTTTACCTTTCCCCACCCCATATTACCCCACTCTTTTATACCCTAAAAAACTAAAATAATGACTATGTTTACGTATGACTGCGCATCATGTGAGCGTTCTGCTATTCATGGATTTGACTGTTAGTTTTTTGTCCACTTGTTGAGGAACTTACACCCTGCTTCCAAGTCGCTTTGGATGAAAAGCATCCACTAAAGTACTAAAATGCAAATGTGGAATGCCCACTCTGTTGTTCCGGTGCCCACTGACCCCTGGCTGTGAGCTGGCATTGCGGAACCACGGAGGTTTAACTGCTGGTGCTCCTGCTCAGGCTCGCTGAGAGAGCAATTAATCACGCGGCACTCCAGTCCGGCGGAGCACCGCGGGGGAAATCTGCGCCCGCCCCTCATTGTCTCGGCACGCTGCCGCCGTGCCCAGACCGCTGGCTCCGGCACGTTCCGCCGCTGGTCAGCTGCTGGAGATTGGTGCTGCGGCCCCTTAAATGCTGGGTCAACGAGAGGCCCAGGAAAGCTTTCTGGACCAGCTCTGTGTTCCCCTGTTCTCCGTGATCCAAATTCGACCAGGCAACCAGATAAACACACACCGCAAGTCTGTCTTTCACAGTGGCAATATGAAGACCGTAGCTTCATTTTATTTTGTCAAACCTTTTATTGTTTCTTTCGTTCGGTGAAATCGGTCTTTATCGGAAGCTATACCCATTGCTGTATCAAGTCAAGTCAATGTTTATTATCCGAGAGAGAAATGTGTTTTGGTTGTGCATATGCAGATACAGTTATAATGGCTTCATCAGCATTTCTTTATGAGAATAGGATACATTTTGTGTCCACACCTTATATTTCAGACAATGCAAACACTCATAGATATCAGGAGGATATACAACGTTATGTTATGTATGTATTCGCAGTGGCAGCAGTAAGAAGATTCAGATTTCAGATTTTGCGCTTTGCCCTTGAGGAATGTACTTCAGCTGAATTACTGAGTTTATAAATAGATAATATTTCTAAATATTCAATAAGTTGACCTTGAAAATGCTGTCAGCCAAGCAAATACATGATGCAGTGTGGCTGGCAGCGTAGCATAACAGTTGGGGAACTGGGCTTTGCAGCGCTGTGGTCGTAGTTTGATTTCCAGCTGTGGGAACCCTTGAGCAAAGACGGTTAACCTGAATTGCTTCAGTAAATATCCAGCTGTTTAAATGAATTGTGATGAGAGCTTATGTTTTAAATGCCTGCTATGTTAGTGTAAACATTCAGCTGTTTGCATCAGGAGAATGCAAAGAGAAGTCATGTTGTGAATGTGGGGAAACAATCGTTTTACCAAGACTCTTAAGCACTTAAGCTGCTACTATGCTATGCCATGTCATACTGCACGGTCAGGTTGTGGTCAGAATTAGGGCACTATACGGTGTTGACCCGGATTGCAGGTACCTGATTGGCCAGTTGCATGACCGCCTGAGCTTACACCCTCCCTCCTTGGGTCTCCCGCTCTCAGGACTGCTGGGGTCCGGTCAGAAGTGGGTCAGAACCACAGGGCTTCACTGTACTGCAAGGACCCAGTGAGGGATGTGCCTCCCACATTGGTTCCTCATGCCTAGTGGCATATTCACAGTAGCTTTATATGGAACAGCTGGGAGAGTGGGGGGGGGGGGGGTGGGGGGTGTTGGGGGAGGGAGAGGCGTGGGCGTTGGGGGTTCAGAACCTCTCTTGCTAGCACAGCCTGCTTCAAACCGCACAGCACCGTGAGCAATCAGGCTAACTGCGGAAAGCAGACTATTTCAAGGAGCGGGGTGGGGAATACGTGTCAGGAGAAGAACGTGACGGAACTCCTGACGAATTGTTGAAGGGTGGTGGGTGTGGGGGGGGTATGTGTCAGGAGAACGTGACCAGACTCCTGACGAATTGCAGAAGGGTGGGGGGGGGGGTTGAACGTGACGGGACTCTTGACAATTTGTTAAAGAGGGAGAGAGGGTGACAAACTGTCAATTTTGGGGGGGGTGGTGGCAATGTTTGAGGGAGTGCCTCTGACTGTCTTCCACCCTCACCCCCCCCCCCCCCCCCCCCCCCCTTGGATTGCCTCAATTTTACAAAGAGTTTCATTTCACACAAAATGGATATTTATGTTTACCCCTCCATTACGTGTGTGTTGCTGCTTTCCCTTGTGATTTGTTAAAAAGATGGAAGCCTTTCATGGCTTCTCAGCAATTCCGCTGTAACCTTTTACTCTGCACTGAGGGATTAGACACAGAGGGATCATATTAACAACATGCCTTATCCTTCAAAGTCATGTTTTATAGGTTTCACAGTGCCTACATTCATCTGAAACTGATCCATCATACTTCTTTAATGCTGTTATGGGCATACATGCAATTGCTTTTGAACAGAACTTTAATGACCAGGCACTGAGGCCATATTATTTCCCACATTTGAATAGTCCCTTATTCCCTTCTTGTTACAGTTAATCATGTTCAAATCAACCTTTGAGTACATAAAACGACCAAGAGAACTATGAAACCTTGGAATTATACGGTTTTGTCTGTGTTGTGGGTAGTTTTTAGAGATTGTGCTTCAAAGCTTTCACATCCTAACACATGGAAGTGCAGGGCAGTTGAAATGCAGGGCAGTTCTTCATTGATTAAACTGACAAACACCATAAAAGTACTCTGAAAGGACAATATCAAAATCCTATCAAATTGCCCTCTTAACAACATTTTTATGACACTAACTAATTTCTTTTGAAAATTTCAGTTTTTAATGTCAGACTATTAATAATTTTAAGTTCTCATTTTGTTTCTGCTCATGGCAACAGTCACCATCATGTGTTGGATTTGAGATGGCCCTCAGTCCTTGATGTTGGTGAGATAGATGACTGAGAGAAGTTGTGTGTCATAGTCCCATCCAGCTCAGATAGGACTGCCCCGCCTAGTCCTGCCGTCCTGTTTCCATACCAACGGATCGCAGTCCTCAGAGTGCAGGGGACGGTGGGAGCTTCCAAACAGGAGACCTGGAGTCCAGTGGGAAAACGTGTCGAGGTGTTTCCTCTGAGAGTTTCCAGCAAGGGGGGGAGGTGTCGGGAGTCGGCATGGATTCATTCAGAGCACTTTGCAGATAAAGGTAAAAATACTCAGTGTTCTGCATGGAATAATGCTAACTAATGTCCTGCCCCAGCTGTGGGAAAACATCCAACAGTCCCCCTGAAATGATCATGTTGTATTGAGTGGTGCTGTTAGTGCCCCCCCCCACATCCCAAGGAACTTGTCAACAAACAAAATGAGGGAAAACCGAACCAGGTGGGAGGTCTGACTCATCCTGGCTGGATGTTTACGTTTGAACCGGCAGTTTGGTTGTGCCATATTCAGCTCCAAGGCAGTGTTGTGTTCTTCTCCTTCCTCCTTCTCTTCTTCCTCTACGTCCTCTTCCTCCTCCTCACAAAAAAAAACCTTGTGGGCAACAGCTGCATTATTATCTAATGAGGGTGTTCCATGGAGGGGGGAAGGGGGGGAGAAACAGTGGAATTGGAGAGGATGTTGTCTCCCCCTAGAGGCCGCGGCTGTCACACGCAGCCGGAATGGGCGCAGCGGACGTGTCTGTCAGGTGCCTTGTTTTGCTGACCTTTTCTCGGGCCTGCACTTTGTTTTCCTGCATTAGCTTTTTGGAGGGTCCCAGCGGCTCCTCCGCCGCTGCAGTTTAGCGCGTCTGTCAGGATCTGCCATCAGCGTGGCGTGCAGGGAGCAGGGCGGCGTGCGGCTGTGTGTTTCAGACGGCTATTTACAAACCTGCCACAGTGACCCACTTAACAGCCTGCAGGGTACATGAGATCTGATTCACAGTGCGTGTGTGTGTGTGTGTGTGTGTGTGTGTGTGTGTGCGTGTGTGCGTGTGTGCGTGTGTGCGTGTGTGCCTGTGTGCCTGTGTGCCTGTGTGCCTGTGTGTGCGCGTGCGCGTGTGCGCGTGCGCGTGCGCGTGTGCGTGTGCTTGTGCGTGTGCGCGTGCATTTCTGCATGTGTGTGTATGTATCTGTATACATCTGTAAGTGCATGTGTGTGTGTGGGTAAGCCTGTGCCTTAGTTGCGTGAGTGTATGTGTGGGAGGGGGGGTTGTTGTTTCTTTTTCTGTGTCTGTGAATGAGTTTTGGTTGTTTTGTGTGTCTCGTATTTCTGTGTGCCTCCATCTGTTAATGAGTTCAAGTGTAAATGAGCCTGTGTGTGTGCTTAATGGTATGTGTACTGCATACTGCATGTGTGCACGTGTGTGCGTATGCTTAATGTTCAATCAATGAAAGGAATCAAAGTTCATTTGAATCTAAAACAGATTAATCTCCCAACTGATGAGTGTGATCTTTCTGCAGTCAGCCACAGACAATGGTGCAAAATAGCCTTTGACACTTTGATTTATCACAGCATTTACAATGTGGGGTACTACCCCTATTTAATGAAACAACCATAATGAGACGCATTATACGTGTATCAATGAACTGCTATTTGCACGCTTAGTTGCTGTAATGATAATAAAAATAATTATAATTGATAGAAAACGTAAAATATCAGCCGTGAAAGTTGCTCAGTGTAAGCAATTTGCAGATTCTTTTTTAAATAATTCAATAAAAACACAAGCACAAAATTGCAATGCTACCATACGCAGGGATGTTTCCGGGCTGACCTGTACGGACGTGATATTGCGCTAATGCATTACCTGCGCCATAGCTTATGCCTCTTTCTTCACGCAATCAATACGTAAAGATTTACACAAAACAATTACTGAGCGCCGTACTTAATTTCAACCGAGTCTATGATTACGTCCGTGTTGCGGAAGGGCCGGGTAATTTACTGCGGGCGACAGCGGGTAATTTAACAGAGCAGTGGCACGCTGCTTAGTGAAGAAGACTCTGGTGTCGGCTTCTTCACCAGCAGATAAAATACGACCCGCTCGCTCACGTGTGGCTCGTCTGAATTTGATATACGAGCCGTGGTTCTGGAGGGTGATGAGAGGGGGTCCTCTAGCATTGGGCTTAGAGTCACTAAAGAAGAGGTCTCACAATACACTAAGACCTGGAAGTGGTGTTTCATTAATAACCTCCATGCAGGGGGAAATCCTTAATCTCAGGGCACTTTATTGAAGCCCCTCTCTGGCCTTGCCCTTTCTGCACTTAACCTTTGAAGAGTAGTTTTTTTTTCTTTTTTTTTGTATTTAAGTACATTGCTTTCGATTACTAGTAACGATTATTCGATCAGCATTAGAATGTTCAGTTAAAAACATTGGAATCGCATGTTTGTGATCGTACTCCTTAAATGGATAAGATAGCGTGGCATATTTATATATTGTGTATCACAATTCTACCCACAATTCTACCCATTTGCCTGTTTCTGCTTCTCTGTACCCCAACTACCTGCCATCTGGGAGTAAGCTCACATCTCTTGGGGTGGGGGGGATGTGTGAAAGATGTCACTGTTTGTGTTACTATTCCGTTGTATTTACGTACGTAGAGCCAAGTGCCTTAATTTCCCATTATACTTGTGGAAATGTCTTCATCCAACAGTTCTGCTCGAGTTCAGTTTTGATGACCTGTTAATGGAGTCAGAAAATTATTACCAAAGGAATTGTGGAGATCCTTTGAGTGCTGTCCAATCTCCAATCAGACTGTCTGAGGGTGACCTTTGAAGCGCTACCCAGATTCATCCTCATTAAGCCCTTCTGAGTACAATGTGGTGCAAAATGGTTGCCGTGCTTCACCCAGGTGAGAACTACACACAGCTCTGGAGAATTGGGGTTAGTCAAGCAAATATTGATTGCTTCCTCAACAAAAACATTGGTATTTTTATTCTGTATTTATGGGTATAAACTTTAGTTTGCATGATTCACTGCATGAAGTAACAACACTGTAACAACAATGTTTTGCATTTTGACTAGTTCCCATTGTCTGCAAATACAGTAAGTGTTCTGTGATAATACTTTTGTTTGGAATTCAAATCATGAACTGTGAAACTGAAAATTATTATTGGTCGTTAATGTGTCCCTCTACCTTCTACCTTCATGAGCATGAAAGGCACAATATAAAAAAATTTATCAACAAATGCATAATTTCTCACAGTAACATTCAACATACAAAAATGAATAAAGCTTATTTTCTTGTTTGCATTTCTCATACATATCAACTATTTTAACTGGATCCAGTTTCTTTTCTCTGGGCTCTTGAGGAATACATTTAATTGGAAAATGTATTATTCAGCTAGTCCCATTTGTATATGTAAAAGTTATACCTTGCAACTGAACTTCTGCATAATTTTGCTTTGAGACATGACTTTTATGAAACCTTCTACACAAATGATAAACATACATCAAAACGCATAACTTCAGACAAAAGCAAATATTCTGTCAAAAATGAGAATAGAGAAATGCCACAAAGTCAGACAGTTTATGTTTTCGTTTTATTTGCATGTCTGTTTTACATCCTGTATAAAGTTGGGTTTTCCAAAAAGTGTTTGATGGTTAAATATTTGAGGTACTGAAAGGTTAGTCTCATTCTCCATTACCATTCTGATAATGTTGTTTTTTTTCAACAATGAATTACTTTAATGTGCATGGCTCTGGATTATACTCCGAGCTCTCTTGAGGCAAAGTCAGAAATACATTTTGCCTTATGAAGAAATGATTTCTGAAAATACCTTATTTGCATGAATTTCTATGGCCAATAGAAGCCACATTACTTCCTCACTCAATATTTGTTCGTACATCTGCCTCAAACAGTAGTGACGTGTCATGATGTACAGGCATACACACACTCATGCACACACACACACACACACACACACACACACACACAGTCCTTACCTCCATCCTGAACTCTTCCTTATTGTAAGCAGTTGTAAGAGCCCTGTCCACCACCTTCAGAATATCCATCCATCCATCCATTATCTTAACTCGCTTATCCTGGACAGCGTTGAAGGGGGGCTGGAGCCTATCCCAGTATACATTGGGCGAAAGGCAGGAATACACCCTGGACAGGTCGCCAGTCCATCGCAGGGCACACACACCATTCACTCACACACTCATACCTACGGGCAGTTTAGACTCTCCAATCAGCCTAACCTGCATGTCTTTGGACTGTGGGAGGAAACTCACGCAGACATGGGGAGAACATGCAGAACTCCACACCGAGAGGCCTGTAATGCGTAATCAAAACCATCAAATTGCCAGTGTGCTTCTGCTTCCTGCACTCTCCTAAACATCCTGATGATGACGCACAAAGTAAACCATTGTCCTCGCTTGTCTGCTTTCTGTTTAATCTTAAATAGCTTAAATATATTTTTCGTGTAACACGAGAAAATGTGTGCTAATTAAATGGAACCAGAAATAGGTATCACCTTCTGAAATTGCATATTAAACTGCATGTTAATTATTGTGAGTGGTTATAAATGTAGCACTCACAAAGTTGCGTTTTAAAATTAGGCTTAAGCTGTAATTTGTTTTTTTCAATGCTTTACATTTAGTCTCAAAGGTTACTGTGCTTCTATTCTGCCCAGTGATGAGACCTTTTAATGGAGACAGCTACTCTCATCAAAGGCAAAGATTAAAATGTAATCTACAACATAATAAGGTGTGCAAAAAGTGAATATATATATGATATTTCTTGGTATATGTATATCATCAAGCCGCTTTTAATGAATTTTCTCAAGATCTGGGTTCCCTGCTGATTTCTGTGTCTTCATGTCAACAGTGTGAGACATGGCGGACTGTGGCAACACTGTTCCATCTATTCCTGTAATTGGGTTAAAAACATTCAGGCTCTCTCTGTTCACTGGTCACTATCATCATCCATCTCACACAGCAGTGCACTTGTTAGGAGACTGGGCTTTTCACATACATACTGTGGCTTTGATTCTTGGCTGGGGAAACTGCCCTTGTACCCTTGTGTATGGCACTGAATTTGCTGAAAAATATCCAGTTGTATAAGTTGATAGTACAGTAAATTAAAAATAGGTACCGTAATCAGTGTAAGGTGCTCGGATAAGAGCGTCTGCTAATTGTAGAATTGAAATGTAATTATCCATCTGGAGCATTCTCGTTTAGGATATGCATGTAACCCAGTTTATATAATAAGGCTCTCAGCATTGTCCTTGGAAATAAAGGTCCCTTTGGATCATCTGGTTATTCTGAAAAATCAATTATACAGTGGATGGGACCAATCTTCAGTTCATAATATTGTTTTTTTTAAATATATATATTATGCTGCTGGTAGGAGTGTGTATGATTGTTTGGAAAAGGGCCAAGTTGACCTTGGTATCCTGTATATGCTTAACTTAAAAATTAATTCTGTTTCATGTCCCATACTATTTGCTAAATTCTGCTATCAACATGTTTGCAGGCTGAAGTGAGCTCAGCAATAGTATGACATGATGCAAAGTGAATATACAATTTATTATTCAATTCAATTGATTGCCAATAAACACATATATTTTCAAAATTATACTATTATTTCCAAAAGAAAGAATATAATTTGTATATAATTCTGCCATAATAAATTAATCAGTCAACTGCTTGATCAACATATTTTGAAAATAGCTCAAAATATTTGAAATGTTCTTTCAGTATAACGTTGCACTTCAGATAAGATTAAAGTTCTGGTGTGAATAAATAAGCTTTTTCTTTCTGGTGGGAATTTGTTTCTTTGTGGTGGTCAAAACCAAAGGCCATTTTATTTGAAAATCAAATGGTATCCCTAATTATTCATGGTGCACTTACAGTTTTTGATGATTGCTTACACACTTGTTGCAGAATTTGGCTCATTGTGTCAAAACTCTATACACAAGTCAGATAAGACACAACACTTGAAGATTAACATCTCACTTCCATGGTAAAATGAAACCTTGCAATCAAAACCAAACAATCCTTTTTCAAAATGGCACTTTTGCAACAAAATGATACACACATGCACCATTTAAATTGTACTTTCAAAGCCGGAAGAACACACCGATGTACTTTATACAAAACACTGTTGTATTTACTACATTTTCTCATACAGGCTTCTGTGAAATATTGTTCCAGGACAGTGCATGTACTTGCATTTCAATGAACACATAAATAGAAAGGCTTCAGAGAAAAATATATACAGCCTATTGTTTTGCTATTGCAGGTTTTTGCAACAACAAAAAATCAAAAAGAAAAGTAGAATTACATAACAGTAATCAATACAATATGTTACTGTAAACTAATTGACATAGTATTGTAAGGGATTGTAAGGGATGGGGTGGATGGTTTATAGATCCCGACTTCTGCTAGGGTCTGGCCACATCACCTCATCCACATCACATGCAATGTCATCCCTGGCTAGGGGAAAATATGGCACCTGCCTCGGGCACATACTGCTTTGTCTGAACGTATCTATGCAGTGCCAATATGACACAATCTACTGCCATTACTGTATTAGAGTATAGTGCAGTGACACTTACTTGCACACAGTCATAGCAAAGGTCTTTGACTCTTTAACACTGTTTCTCTGAAACAGAACCCCGTACAGCTGCTTCATCGCAAGATGTGGCAGTGTGCCGATATACTTACACGGTTCATATTATGGAATGTTGTGCGGTCTGCGATGATGTGCTCTCGTAGTTGATTTAGACGGACGGTGTCGTTTGCCAACACTGTATTGACAATGACCAGTTCCTGTTCACGGGTGAACAAACATTGCCTTCCACCCTCAGGAGGTCATTACACTGTAACATCAAAACTGTATTACATGTATTTCACACCACTATTTCTTGTTCACTGTGGAGCACAAACCTAATATTATAGGACTATATTGTATTGTACTGTGATACAGAATGATGTGCAACAATTATAAAGGTACAATCTAGTGTAGAAAGTTGATGGCATTGCTGTTTTCCAGTCTAAATGTCTGTGTTATGGATGATACCGTGTAGTGACTCAGGTTGGGCTGGACTCTCTACCCAGCCTCCCTCATCATGATTTATGACATGGTCCACCATAGTGGCCCTAATAGCGTAGCGTAGTGGTTAAGGTAAATGACTGGGACACACAAGGTCGGTGGTTCTAATCCCAGTGTAGCCACAATAAAATCTGCACAGCCGTTGGGCCCTTGAGCAAGGCCCTTAACCCTGCATTGCTCCAGGGGAGGATTGTCTCCTGCTAAGTCTAATCAACTGTACGTCGCTCTGGATAAGAGCGTCTGCTAAATGCAAATAATGTAATGTAACATTGCCGGAAATATGACTCCGTCTATCGGCTGGTCTCCTTCTTTGTTCTTGTCTTCGTCCTCCTCCTTCTCCTCCCTATATCTACCTCTTCCTTTTGCTCTTGCTCTCACTGCCTCCATATTTGCAAAGTTCTCACAAAAGAGGTGAGCTTAACTGAGGTCCATCTGTAGTGCTAAGATTGGTGGTCAATTAGTGTTGCCAATTTCAGGTGTGTTTTCACAATGATTGCAAGAGATGTCACTCTTGAACAAAGTGCGAAACAGTGCGTTGTTTTTTGCAAGAAGTGTGTTGCAGAATTGCAAAATGTGTTTGAACTTTTGGTGCCTTTGTTAAAGGCATGATTACAAAACGTTAAGGTTCTGATGCTTTTGTCTAAGCATTCAATTTTTAGTGTGTAAGCAATCATCAAAAACTGTAATACTCCAAAAACACTGGCCAGAGACCATTTTATTTCACCAAATCAGCCTCTCTCCATAGCCTTTTTAAAATGTAAATCTACTATTTTTCCCAGCTGAATAAAATATGAAAGCATGTTGGTGATCATCCTCCAAAAGTGTACAGTACTAAGGCCAATGTCCTTTCAGACTCCATTGTGTGGATCAAAGCAGTGAACCAATCGTACACTCAAAACCAGTCCTTTTCACGCTCTTCATCTTCTGTCTTCTGTCTTCCTCCTCCTCTGAAACTGCATTCCTAAGACTTGGCAATGCCTGGCAATGCTTCCAGTATGTCACACAGATGCACATATCTCAGAGACTCAAGACTTAAAATCAGTGATGCAGTTTTAACGCCGAAGGGTGGTCACAAAAAATATTCATTTGATTCAGTTTTTAACTATTCTGCCAAATTAATAAAATGTCGTGTAAAATGTATAGTACATTTATTTAGGACCTTTCATTGAATTATTTTTCAAAGAATCTTTTTGCACAGTATTTTACTTGCGTTGTTTCCAATTAATGAGTCAAATTTTTTCCAGTGAGGGGCCTTAAGCAGCAATGTTGCATATTATCTCTCTCGCACAGACATTGGGTTGTAAACCTTGGGCATTTCAATAAATCATTTCGATTTGGATTATATCATCCCGATCTTGTCATTTTTCATGTCAGAAAATTGATTTCTTAAGTGAGGTAGAAATGATCCTGAAAGTATTTTTGAAACTTCATGAAAGTAATCTGAATGCTTATTTCAGGAGTATCAAGCAAGTAAAAAAACTTGAAAGAAAAAAATCATTAGGCCACCTTTGAAATCACATATTCACATATCTAGGTTTCACAGAGCTGAAGTGCTGCATAAAATCCTGCTGGAATGAATGTATTTTCAGTCTGTATACCATTTCAGTCTGCTTGCAAAGAGTAATGTCGGAAGAATTGGCCTCTTTAAAAGCTCTGTCTGTTTCCAAGGAAACCGGTCTGTTTTGTTTTCCTATTCTGGCTGTGATTAGGGCTGGCATTTTGCTCAATGGTCTTACCCCCCCAAACACAAAGTTTCACTTATTGGTGTTGGGAGAGTGAGGCTTGATAACACACACGCACAATGAAGCATCTCGTGACACCTTTTTAATTGTTCCAAGTATGTGAATGAATGACATCATTATCATCATTATATGGTTCACAAACTCTGCCATATCTAGTCAATTTAAACATCAACAGCAAAGGCAATGGACACTCCAGATGTCAGATTTTGTGCAGGGCCGACACTAGCCAATATGACCTTGTATCACAAGTTTAAGGCAGGGGCTATGACTCCAAAGTGAAAATCATTGCATTTTTCACACTGAACGGTTTCAGATATTTAGACAAAATGTAATATTAGACAAAGGAAACCCATTATTTTATTTGTTTCATTGATATAATGAAAAAAGTTCAAACATCCTTGCACCCCTGTGAAAAAAGTAATTGCCCCCTTAAATTCAATGACCGGTTTCACCACCTTTAGCAGCAATAATTGCAACCAAGCACTTCCTATAATTTGATATCCCTCTTTCACATCGCTTGTGGAGGAATTTTTACCCACTTAATGAACACAAATTGTTCCGTTTTTGAGCGTGAACTGCTCTTTTCAGGTTTAACCACTGCATCTCTATCAAATCAAGTCAGGACTGACTAGACCACGAGTTTGGGTTTTGTCTTATTGTCTTTTTATTATTGTTAGATACCCCAATTATGCTTCAGCTTATGGATAGATGGCCAGACATTCTCCCTAAGAATTTTCTGGTACAGAGCAGAATTTATGGTTCCTTCAATAATGACAAGTTGTCTCGGTTCCAAGGCAGCAAAAAATCCACACATCATCACACTAACATCACCATGTTTGGCTTTTGGTATGTTCATACTGTGAAATGTTGTATTTGCTTTACACCAGACATGGGACCCGTATCATTCAAAAGGTTCCCCTTTTGATTCATTGGTCCACAGAACATTATCCCGAAAGGCATGGGGATCATCCAGGTGCTTTTTTTGTGATTGTGAGATGAGCATTTATGTTTCTCTTGGTTAGCAGTGGTTTCCACATTGCTATTCTCTCATGAAGCCCTTCTTTGCCCAGTCTCTTTCTTATTGCAGAGTCATGAAGAGTTTTGCAGGCCTTTGGATGTTCTTCTGGAATCATGTGTGACTTCCTGGATTAGTTGTCACTTTGCCTTTGGAGGTTTTTTTGGCAGGCCAGCCACTCCTGGGAATATTCACCACTGTTCCAATTGTTCTACATTTGGGGATAGTGGCTCTTCCTGTGGGTCAGTGGAGTCCCAGAGCCTTAGAAATGACTTTGTAACCCTTTCCAAGACCGATCCCTGTGGCTGAGAAAAATTGAGTGATTTGTAACTGACTGCAGTTGAGTGATGTCGAAGCTATTTTATTGGTAGCTCTGGTGAATTGGTGAGGACCTAAGTATGTTGAGAATTGTTAAGGAACCCCAGTTATTATCTGTGAATTTTTTGGAAATCCCTACGTGCAGTGACATTCATGAACATGCCACATGAATCACTCCTCGGTTTAACTGCACCCGTCCATTTATACAAATCCTGAAGACCATTTTAAAAGCCCGAAGCTAAGTGGTCCGCTAACACTAAGGCTGTGGCCCGTTGTCCGGCGCGGCTGTCATCCGCAGGGTGAAATAGAGCTGCTGGGTCCGGGTCTGCCAGGCGGCGTGAATTACACAACCCACCGCGGAAAAGCAAATTAGAAAAGTTCCCCAAAATGAGAGCCGCGGACCAGGCCGTAGATCATCCCCCCGCGGTCTTTACATACCGGCCCCCCGTCGCCCGCAAGCGCCACCGCGTTGCCCTGAGTTACGGCGGCCCGGGGAGCCATCCGCCACGTGGAGGATATTACTGCTGATCTGATTAAACACAGCTCTGATTACCGCCATCGCTGGCTGGCTGATCACTGCGGGGACACTTCAGCGGGGCAATGTAAATACTTGTGTGGGCGTTGATATATGGAGTTGTGTGTGTGTGTGTGCCTGTGTGAGGGAGTGTGTGTGAGAGTCTGTGAGAGTGAGCCAGCTTCCTTCACACAAGGAAAAGGGAATATGGAACTGTCAATCCATTTCTTTGACTGCAAGGCAGTTTTGTTGTCGATTTGATTTCTCATTAGTGCATCTTGAGATTCAACCTTTTCTAAATTCTCTTCTGACACTGGGCCCTTTCTCACCCAGTATAGCCTGTGATTCTCCTTTGAGCTTTCTGAACAGTACAGCTTGTGTGCAAGCAGCAGCTGTATGTAAAATAAGCACGGGCCTTCATCACGTAATGCGATTTCCCCCCCACCCCCCCACCCACCCCACCCCACCTCCGGGCAGGAAATGGCCTTGCAGTGAAAATGGTGTAACCCCCTAACAAGGCAGGAGGAGAGGTGCTAAGAGTAGTCCTGATGAGCAGAGAGCAGCAACCTGGGAGGGCCCTTACAGTGAGTTAGGTCATTCTAATGAAACCAGTCTCCCCTCAGGTAATCATAGCACACAGAGAAGAGACGGTAGAGGTGTGCGGAGGTGGACCGGAGCAGAGAGGTTAGGTCTCTTTGGCTTGACTTCCTCACAGCCCCCCCCCCCCCCCCCCCCCCTTCCACAGCCGGTCCCATCCCCACCCCCCCGTGCCCCCCGTTCCGCTCTGATAGGAGTGAAATTGATGGGGGGCCCAGTTTGGGCCGAGCCGTTGGCCGGGGCGGCTGTGGTCTCTGGCTGGGGTGCCTCATTCCTCACCCCCGCCTAGCACATCAGCCTCTCCACTCAGTCACCACGCTGTCAGCCAATCTGCCTGCTCTGGGTTCCAGGGGTGATCCCATTCATTCTAATACAGAGAGCCGCCAGGGGCCAAGCACCTGCTTAGACATTGTAATTACACATGCACATGCACACACACATACATGCTCACACACACACACACAGCCGCACACACACGTGCACTCACACACACCTATGCATGCGTGCATTCACACACATGCACACACACATCCACGCACACACACACACGTGCACACACACATACACCCACACACATATCCAGATATCCAGCCACTTGCATGCACAAAAGCATACAGTAGCCAACATGCAGAAATCCCAGGCCTGGGCTCATCGGCAGAGCGTGGCACGAGAAGCGGACGTATATTCTGCGTTGACCGCTCACCTTGAGCGGTCGGCCGCGGTCGGTCGGGGAATTGATCAATAAAAGAAGCCTGACCAAGAAGCGCGGGTATGACCTTCACTTTGTGTAAACCGCCAGGCCATCAGAAGACATTCATCCACAGGCTATCATTTTCCCTGTCAATTTAAATCACCGTTCCCTGAAAAAAAAAAAAAAAAAAAAAAAAACTCCTAATAAAGCAGGCGGCGGTCGCTGGAAGCGGCTTCCGCGGCAGCTGTTTCATACAGTCGCCAGAAGCCGGGGTCTCGGCTCTAATAAATATTTATTGTGGAGGGAACTGATTCCGTTTCTTTATTGGAATTGATCACCACGGCGCGCGTGAATTCCTTTAGCAGCGTAAATGTGTGCTGATGTAATTCTCCTTGGGAGTCTGGGCCAGAGAGCCATTTTATAAGCCCTGGTACTTTTTTCAGTTCATTTTGTTGAGCCTGATATTGGTAGAAATATTTTTTCTGCTGTCTGCATTTATGAGGTTCTTGCTAGTCGCGTGGCCCTGGCAGGGGTGTTGTCCAGTGGGATAGCTTAATATTTTGGGCCTGGGCCCTAAGTCGGCCTTACAGGCCTGTGCCGGCATCTCCTCTCTCACCACATGCCTGGCGCTCACCCCACAGGTGTTGCAATGCACTGTGGGATCTCCATGGAGCCTGAGAGCCAATGATCAATCGAGACAGAGACGACTTTCTAGGCTGATGGAAGCTCTCTGTTTGGCAAATGACACGATGGTGATACGAATACCATCTACACGGTTTATCTAGTTTGGAAACAGCATTTACTGGCCCTGGGGGTTACACACACATGCATGCACCCACACACACACACACACACACACACACACACACACACGCCTTCCGTACACAGACACACACAAGCTCACCCACAAGCTTACACACTTTCTCTCTCCTCGACTCACTCACTCACTCACTTGCACTCTCGCTTGCTTGCTCTCTCTCTCACAGACTAATGATAACCTTTATGCTGTGGCCAATTATAAGCCATAGCTCCGTGCAATATGTTACCCCACTACTAATATATAGCATGTTCCTGACAGCGACCTTCCTGTTTGGTAGGCATAATGTTTTAAAAGTATTGCAGTGTTCAGCCTATTGAATAAGATGTGTGTCTGTGAGCTGAGAGGTGGCAGAAAGAAAGAGGGAAAAGAAGTGTATTTCTTACTTTGAAAGACAACGGACTCGCACTACTCTGAGCCTTTAGCTCACTGGTGGGAGGGGAGGGGGGGCTCGATACAGACTACAAACATCCAGTACTTCATCCAGAGGCTTTCAGTGGGAGAAGCTAAAAGTTTAAAAGCAGTTGGAGGAGCTGTTCAGGTAGATAACAGATAACCGACCGATCAAGGGATCTGGAAAGCAACCTGACTGTGGAACACGAAGACTCCACTTTTCTGGGAAATGCGCCGGCCCTTGTTCTCCGTAAGCCTAATTCTACTCACACAGACGGGCTCACATCTTTCTCTTCTGGGCATCTGCCTTTCTAAACTATATAAACTTTTCACCTCTCTTTAATGCTCCCATAATGTTATTTTTAGAAAGTTCATTGCAGAGTTAAGACTGACCTCAACCACATGGGGGATTCCAACCATGCATGAGAAAAGCCTGCTAAATGCTGTGTCCAATTAGAGTGATGTGATTTCAGTGAAATACGGTAATTGATGGATCGTATCTAGAAGTTTCTACGGTTGGTTAGTTAGGGATTAACTGCTTGAGAATGAATGTGAGAAAGCGGGACGTGGGATAGTTTGGGAGTGTTACTTTTTCAGGAACACACACATCGCAATGTCTCCATTACCGCTGTCACTAAGTAGAAAATGTTGGAGGGATATTGTAGTGTACAGTGCATAATCAATCCCTGTTTATTTTAAAGTAACATTTTATACTGTTGAAAGCACTTGAACGATATGGGGCTGTTTTAAATTAGAGTGGGTAATGCATTAAAAATAAACCTCTAATTCAATAACATTAAATATATTTTTATGTTTTGCTTGTACTGCTTGTAGATAGATATGTGTTGCATTTAATTACCATGAGACCTTCGCATTAAAATGTATTGTTAAATGCAATTGCATTTCCTCCTGGCAAAAGCAGTACACACGGTCATTGCCCATTTACAAAGTTGCTATCTATTTTTAAACTATTTTAAGTCTTGCTGACTTAATAGCTAGTTAAATGTAAAAGCAGAATAAAAAGTCCATTAATGTAAAGTGAAGCCCAATAATCTGTTGAAGTCAACTGTAAAATAATCTTATTTCATTTCTATCTAAACCTGCATGAGCGAAGAAAACCAAAGGTGCCGGTAATTGTTTTTAAGATCAGATTTAATGTTAAAGAAAGCCTTTTCACAGACGATAGATTTTAATTTCTCTCTTTGGGCTTATCAAAGCATCCAGGTGTCGAAGAACAGTCCATTCCACTTGAAATTTAAGTAGTTTCTCATGCCAGTTGACCAAAGATTGAATAAAATGATATCACTATTCCTGTACCTTCTGGAATATTCCCTATTTTAAACAAGGTTTTCCTATGAGCAGATTTCCTTTAAGCTTCAGCCGCATCTGATGCAGGATAAATGGGTTTTCCTGTTGAGGGAATGAATACCAAGGTCAGGGCAGCCTGGGAGATATCTGATAACAGAGCATCTTTCTGTCATTATGGGAATCTGTAACTGTCCAGTTTCTGGTCTGCTCTGGCAGTGGTTCTGAATAAGCAGAATGGGTATTGAATTGAGCAGATGAAATTGTGATGACCAGGCACATGCCGGAGAGAACTTTTTTCTGTCGAGTCTGGCCTCCTCTTATTCTCCAGACTGCAGAGGGTCACAGTGCATTGCAAGTAAACAGACAGTACTCACTCACCCCTTCATCTCTCTCTCTCTCTGTCTCTCTCTTGCTCTCTCTCGCTCTCTCTCTCTCTCTCTCTCTCTCTCTCTCTCGCTCTCACCATCATTTTTATCTCTCTTACTCTCTCACTCATTAAGGGGAGAGTTTACTTTCCGTAGCCTTTTGATATTAAAGTTTTTGTTTGCAATGAAGGATATTTTTGATATTGCCCCAGTTTCTGAAATTATGCTGGCTTTACAATGGCTGGCATAGGGGCATTTGCGGGTTCATGATTTAAAGCGAAAACATATGCATCAAGTAACTCCAGAGTAGCTTGTACAGTAACATTATGCGCCCACATAGGTTGAGTCATTAAATCACACTCCTCTATCCCCCTTCCTTTCCTGTTCTCCTCACCTATTCCTCCTTTTTTTGCTTTTGGATTCTTCTTTTTCTTCTCTATGTTCACCCTCTCCCCTTCGCTCTTTCCTCTCCTTCCCTCCTTTCCTCTTTCTCTCTGTACCCCATTCTCTCTCCCTCTCCCTCCCTCTCTATTGACATTTTATTACAGATGGTGCGAGACCTTTGGAGGCCCTTGTTCAATGCCTCTTCTGTTGGCTCTTCAGATTGTGAGCACCACGCGCTCCATCAGCATTCTCATTACTCTCCCCGAGCTGGCTTTATGGTCCGGAGGCTGTGCCATTGACCCCCACCGGCACCTCATCACCGCCTCCCGTCCATGACATTCTCCCCGGACACCCGTGGGCCAGCTGAGTGCAGGTAGCCTCCAGAGCCGGCCTTTGAACAGGCTCCTTTCCTCTCCGGAGACCAGTTCTCACGGTGCGCTACAGTTGGAGGAGTCTGTGGTCGAAGTCTGTGTGTGTGTGTGTGTGTGTGTGTGTGTGTGTGTGTGTGTGTAGTGTGTGTAGTGTGTGTGTGTGTGTAGTGTGTGTAGTGTGTGTGTGTGTGTGTGTGTGTAGTGTGTGTGTGTGTGTAGTGTGTGTGTGTGTGTGAGAGAGAGAGAGACCTGCTCCTCTTGTTGGTACGAAGCCTTCATCCTGTGTTGTTTTCCGGAATGTTCTCTCTCGTTTGTGTGCTACCCATACAAACAAACCCCCTAAACGAATAAAGTGATTCTCATGGCTAATTTTTAATGGGTGACTCAAGAAATCCATATATGTATATTGGCTACATTAGCTTAAATGATCACAGTTTCAGGTTCAGTTTAGCTTAGCATGTGTGATGTGCACACACCTGCCTGTTAGGCCCTATGTCCAAGACCATAATCAGCACTAGAGCAGTCAGGGGATATGGTGTCGATATGGGTCAGGGGTATCATTTGGCGACTTTCATCGTCCTCATTACAGATTACTTTTTTATTTATAGTTTCTATAAAATTATATCCCCTGTAATCAGAGCCAGCTCTCAGATTTTGGCGGCACTAAATGAATGAACCAGGGGCAGCGGATGGCAAACTGGGCAGGTTGTCTATGATCATTTTTTTTTTTTTTTAAATAAATTCAAACCTGGATTGAGTGGCCCACGGATGCTTGTGGCCCTAACACCTGACTGTTTATGCCAGCTGGTGGCTGTGCCTCGAATGTTGCTCTTTTCTTCTTGTGCTGTGTATCAGATCATTGTTATAATTGCTTCAAAATAACCTTAATTATATGCTTCCTTGACATTAAGTCTCTATTTTCCTTTCTGCGTGTGTTCTCTTCTCCTCCACCCGCTGATATTATGACCTTGATATCTCCTTATTCCTGCAGCTGTCAGGAATGTAATTACAGTAAGTCATTGAGGGTCTCCTTGCAGCAGGAACACCTTGATTAATTAATCCCAGTCTATTAATGTCTGCTCTCCCATTGGGCTGGCGGTGTAACACAAAAGGTCTGTGATCGGGATGCTTAATTACCGGTTACTCGCACCCGCTGAAGACGCGTCTAACACATCCACCAACGTTACACCCAGCAATTGTACAAACATTTATAGCTCAAATTAATCTGCAGCCAAAGCCCTTTATTTCCATGAAAGGCCTTCTTGTTTGTTGTCTCTTGCCACAGTGAAGTCATGAACCTGAAATGGCGCACGTCACAGACTGAGAATTGATTTGCTGAAATTCAATTGGCATTCAATTTTTTATTGAATATATATATATTGCATATTTTGTGTGTTTGCTGTGAATCATACTTTTCTGCAACCATGCCCTCTGATCAGTGTAGGACTACAGGTAAGTTGAAGGTTCTCCCCTGAGAAAGCAGATAATTTATTTCTTAAACAACACTGTGGAATGCAGTCTGGGGAATTGGATAGAAAAGCTGAAGGGCTTGACATCATCCCTTTCTCCTCAGCGCAGACACACAAAAATATAATTTAAAGGGCTATTCCTGCCAAAAATCCAAATTAAAATTCTTAAAATTATTTTCCCTGTTTTTCGCCCCAGGCTGGAATGCCCAGTTCTATTTATCCATGGTTATTGCAGCAGACTACACGCAATCATTTTCACAAGAGCAGAGATGAATACTGCATGCACGGCCATGTTAAACCAACGGGCAACAGGGGTGAAAACAAGGAAAAATATCTAACAAGCGAAGCGCAGACTTCTACATAATGTTAATCTTAATATATTGCTACATTTTCTAATACAGTGAATGAATAATAATTGTGTGCTGACTCATACAGTAGGCCGCTTCTGTGATGTGTGGTACAGTAGCCTACAAGGCAGCATCCAATTGGCATATTTTGGCTTTGAAGGAGGCTAATGATTGTGAATCGATTCTGATGGTGAATATCAATGTGACTTTGTAAACCTCGTGCTCAGAATCAGTAGTGTGGTGCTCTCTAGGGGCCATGCCTATGCGTGAGCCCAGAGCCTCCAAACCCCTTAATTCGGGCCTGACTGTATGAGCTCTCCTCCTGAGCACGTAATGTCAGCTCCCACTTCACACCAAAGTCGCTTGCACAGACATGAGTCGCCTAAAGACACTTTGTGTTCAGATGAACAAACAGACTTTCAGGTGCCCAATCTACCAACAGGGGGCTGCCAGTGAGTGATGAGGTGTTATCACTCCAGCTGACTGAAATCCGCCCGTTGTGAGTGTCGTTCCGTCAGGCACCCAGCCACAGTTAGCCCTTGGGTTCCACACCAAACTAGGTCAGCCACATAGCAGCACCCAAAAAACATTCAGCTAATTATCTAATTTATAATGTGTCAAAATCCTTCACCTCGCATGGGTGCGACACCCACCACACTATTTTTCCCAATTGCAAAGAATGTATTTGGACAGCTTATAGGAGGAGGCTTCACTTCAGGTCAAACAATATTTACTTATTACTAACAGACACTATTACGAGATTCAGATGGCAGTGGCATTTACTGGAAATGATAAGAGGTGTCTGTCTCCCTACCTGAAAATGGGACAAAGACTATCATGACATGTTTTCATTATTATTTCTTCAAGTGCAACTCCTCTCGGAAATATGGTATATCCCTTATTTCCTCAGAATAATTTATGGGACCAAATTAGATTTTTGTGAGATGTTCCCGTTTAAATGAGAAATAGAGACCGGGCAGTTATTTTGGAAACAGTGTTAGACCCTGCCTCCTCAAATGAGCAAGGTCTGTAAGCAGCGCATGCTCTGTGAATGCCTTCTGGTGCATCAACGCTTTGTTGGAGTGACAGTTTAGTTTTTCATACGTGTTGTGAATTTGAGCCCGGCTGGGGCTCCTCATGGGAGACCAAGCTATATTACACTTGGAGACGAGAGAAAAGAAATCCATTGCCAAGTCAATTATGACATGTCTGTTAAATTCACTTTGCCCAAGCCAGACATATTGCATTATTTACGCTTAATAAATTATACACGTTTTTCTACCAGCATGTGCATGTGACAAGATGAAACGAGATTTGCCAGACAAATTGAGGAGGGGGGGGAGGAGGACGACTGACCAAGATCTTTTGTTGATGAATTTTACTTGTGGGGCTGCTTTATCTTTGTTAACTGTTTGCGTTTATGTGATGGATGCTGAGGCCTTAGTGCGTGAAGGAATTGTTCTCAAAGCCATAATTGATCGCCTGAAAATCTTTTGTTTTTGAAACAGTTTTGTGTTGTAAAACTGAGCAGACAGGCTCTGTCGACTGCACGCTTCTCTCTCTGCTGCCCTCATGATAATACCCATCTTCAGAGGTCTTTAATTTGGCTTTGGGAAGGGCTGTTGGAGTGGTGACCCACATTGTATTTTATCCTTGGTTTATACTTATTTCTTCGACATTGATATTATTCTGTTTACTGAGGCGAGTGTGGCTTGCCTCCCCTGTTCTCCTGATCTATGTTTTAATTTTCCTTTTCGACGTGTTGCACGTGGCTCTTCGCAGCTGGTGGAGTGGGGAATAAGGGTGCGGAAAGACTCCAGATAACATTAAGTTTCTCTCTGTGTGTAAAGGGGGGTTGCTGGACCCATATTTCCCTGAAACATTTTGGAATCCACAAATTAACAGAACCAAAAAGCAAAAATGTGGGTGGAGGGAAAGGTTAGAGGGACTTTGTTTTAGCTAAATAGAAATATGGCTTCTTCCTGCAGTTTACAATTCTCCAGACTGCAGAGGGTCACAGTGCATTGCAGGTAAACAGACAGTACTCACTCACCCCTTCATATCTCTCTCTCTTTCTCTCTCTCTCTCCCTCTCTCCCTCTCCCTCTCCCTCTCCCTCTCCCTCTCAGTGTGTGCCTGCCTGTGATCTTGTGTGTGTGCACATCACACAAACCTTTTTGTAGACTAAAGGTGCATGTAACTGTTATAACCATCCAATGATCCTGTCTGACATTTGCTAGTAAAGCCTCATCTTTCAGCATCTGTTAAATGTTCTTCTTTTAAGCAACAACGCTAATTCAGCAGTCTTCTCTTTATTTTCCCTCCAATCGCTTGTTCATGACTTAGCTTATCAAGAGTATTGGAGGAACAATAAGAGATCTTGTGTGTCTCACTTTCAACCTTTTTGATGCCCTCAGACGCTTGAGTTTGTTTCCGCTCCGAACAATTAAAGGATGAAGTTATGGTCGTTACTTTGATTACTGTACAGTAATGATCTGCTTCAACTGTCAAAAGTTCACTAAGTGTTCTTTTCCACCATATTGAGTTTAGCTTTGTGTGAAAATGTCACAGGAACTAATCCAGGTTTATTCTCGAATATAAAACACATTTGAATTGTGAGGGTGGTAACGTTTGTTGTCCCTTGAGAGTGTTCAACTCTCATTTTAAAATTCAGCTCATTGCCTAGCCTCTTTGGGGGCAGTAATCCAGTTATCCCACACACTCAACTTCTCATAAAACCACTGCTGATCGTAAATACCTCTCTCCAAATAGGACGATGGTCTTCATTTTGACAGCAAAACTGTTTTACCGTATTCATATATAAACTCAACTCAGTCTTGAATAACCCAATCAAATTTCAATTATGTAATAGGGCTATATGTAACAGACCTTTTGGATCATAACCAATCTAAATCTACACAACAGCTTTAATTGACTGCCCTTATTCCTGAATGATAGCTGTGGCTAGCATAAAATACTGTACTTGGCTAAATGTTATTTCCCATGAAAGTCAGCATGGTGAAAGGTGGGTTTGGTAATCACGTGCTTGGTCTGCGTTATTTCTCTGGGCTTTGTAAACCAGCCATGCAGGAACTGATCCGCTATGGTTTACTTCCCTGTACAAGTTACCCAGAGCGCTTCAACTGGCGCTGTTTCACATTTATTTTATCCTGGGGAGAGTGGGGAAAATTCAATTTTGAATAAAAGTCCCATTTTTGCTTCCCGCTTATGGTTTGCGGTTCATGGTATTTATAACCACTCACAATAATTAACATGCGGTTTAATGTGCAATTTCAGAAGGTGATACCTATTTCTGGTTCCATTTAATTAGCACACATTTTCTCGTGTTACACAAAAAATATATTTAAGCTATTTAAGATTAAACAGAAAGCAGACAAGCGAGGACAATGGTTTACTTTGTGCGTCATCATCAGGATGTTTAGGAGAGTGCAGGAAGCAGAAGCACACTGGCAATTTGATGGTTTTGATTACGCATTACAGGCCTCTCTGTGTGGAGTTCTGCATGTTCTCCCCGTGTCTGCGTGAGTTTCCTCCCACAGTCCAAAGACATGCAGGTTAGGCTGATTGGAGAGTCTAAACTGCCCGTAGGTATGAGTGTGTGAGTGAATGGTGTGTGTGCCCTGCGATGGACTGGCGACCTGTCCAGGGTGGATTCCTGCCTTTCGCCCAATGTATGCGGGGATAGGCTCCAGCCCCCCTGTGACCCTGTTCAGGATAAGCGGGTTAGTATAATGAATGAATGAATGAATGAATGACATCCTTTTTTGGTGTTGCTGCTGTTTCCATCTTGCTCTCTCCCCCCCCCCCCCCCCTCCATGTTTTGCCAGAAGGGACAGGGATTGACACATTCCATTACAGCAGTCTGACAGAGCGAGAGATATTGGACTCCATGTCCACTTTCGTTGCGTATTCTTCCATTCTAAGCGCGTGGGGGGGAGTCCGTTTGAAGCCCCATGTCGCAGATAAGCCTATACCATAAGGGCTCTGCTGGTCGCACATGCTAGCACTGTCAGAAGGGTTTCGTGAACCCATTGCCCTGGTTACAGCCCGGATGACCCAAGGAAGGAAGCCCACACAGGTGGAAAGGGAAACTGAGACGGAGATGGATAGAGAGCTAGAGAGAAAGAGAGGTGGAGGGACAGATTGAGTTCAGGACTGTTTAAAAAGGTCATTGTCCCGTGCGCTGTAGATGAATGGAGTGACAGTTAATGGATGACCAACTCCTCTGTCTCAATATTTTACTGAGAAAAGTATTATGTTGTCATTTCTTTATACATTTTTCTGTAAATAGATAAAAAAAATAATAATGCTAATAATATTTTGTGGTCTATAGTGTGTGTACATCCAGCCTTCCAAGTCACTGGGTGCTCTGCTGTGTATTGTGATGCACCTGGAGAAGGGGAGTGGAAAGCACTTACATTTTTCAGCGACTTTCATGTCCCCGATAATGACGGTCCCTCGATAATGTTCACATTTTGCCTTGCCGTCGGCATTGAAATGATGATGTACGGTAACCATAACGCTGGAATACCGCTAAGGGGGAGACGCCGTCCGCTCTCAGTTTTTTAAGCCTTTTTTATGTTCTTTCATCGCTCAAAACATCATGTTGTGTTGTCTTGCCATTTTGAAAATGAAATCCTCTCTATTGCAACTCCATTGTATTTGAAGAGTTAATTTTGAATAGTCTGGTTTGCTGATATATGAAGTATGGGAAAAGGCCTGTGTGGGGACACTTTAAGGAGCTGCAGCCTGCTTTTTCTAATTTCTTTTTTTTTTTTAATCTCATGAGTGTGGCTTTTTTCAGATTTTATTTTTGTTGTTTTTTTTTTTGTTTAGAACGCCATTGTTTCAGTTACCGGCAGTGCTCATTTCATCAGCATGACAAAGTTTAGTTACATTCTGATCACATATTTTGTGATCTCACTCCTTCAAGAGATAATGCTCTGCTTTTTGCATCAATGATGAACAACAGAGTGTTTAGTAGACTAAGCAGGAGACAATCCTCCTCTGGAGGGTTAAGAGTCTTGCTCAAGGGCCCAACGGCTGTGCGGATCTTATTGTGGCTGCACAGGGGATCGAACCATTTACCTTAACCACTACACTACAGGCCACCCTACAAAAAGGTGTTGGAGAGGGTGGACTCCAGCTACTTCCATGCGCTGTTTGCTTGCGTGGGTCAGTCCATACTGACATATACAAGCTGTGGAAAGACAGAGCTAAGTGGGATGACTATTGTTGAGACCAGCAAAGCCAAAAAGCCTATAATTCCCTGTGCTTTCCTCTCTCAGGTTCAGGAATGAGAGGAAATCAAATTGATCGAAATGGATAGAGGACAGGAAGAAATGACATACACATGAACGGCAATAATGACGCAGACATCCTCCACATAACAAAGAATCTGCCAGCCGCGGGGCAGAGGAAAATTCATCTGTATTCATAATTATGCAAATTACTTGAGGCTTCATTCGTTATGCCAGAGGACCTGCGGCGAATGGGGGGGGGGGGGGGGGGGGGGTGAGGGGAAAAGACGACTCTGGAGATCTGGATAAAGGCCGTTAATCATCAATCATCATATCAATCATATTTAAAAGCCTTCATTTGCATCAAGGAGTCGTACGCACCAATGAACCGCAACCTGTATGGTAGATGTGATCTTTTCAAATAATTTGCTGAAAGAATGCAAATTGATCTGGCTGCCCTCAAACTGCTTTAAACCAGGTTAGGCGATGAACATCCCACAGCAGGATAAACAACTCAATGAAGCAACACACTCACACATGGTGCGTAGTGTTTCTGCTGAATGTATCATTCTGTATGAAGACAAAGGAAAGGTGTCTTTACAAGCCTAAATATACAGTATGGATGATTTTGCAGCAATGGCCTACACAACTGGAAATTACACAATACCTAAACAATTTTAAATGTAGTCAAAATTGTATCCTATCTATTTTGCCTTTATATATGAGAAGCTAGACTTCTGAAATGCGGTTTTATTCTGTTTCTTTTTCTTAAAAGTGGTACTTAATGTAATTGCGAAGGTGCATAATGGCTCGAATCCAGTATAAGCCTTTTCCAATTTTCTTTTCCACTTTTTCTTCTGCAATTTTCTCCTTTCATTTTTAATAAAATACACTTTTACCCAGTAGCCAATTATTTTGAGCTAAGGGCCTGTGTAAAGTTTAAAAGGATTGCTCTAACAAGCCAATGGTTCTGTTTAAAACCAGTTTCTATCCGCACTTAACATAGTAACCGTGATGTAAAATGAGGATGTAGTATGTTTCATGTGAATAGCATGTCCATTTTGAATATGTGAAAAGTGCCCAGATGTTCATTAGCAAAGATTTCTGAGTATGTTTCCAAGGTTACTCAATGGTAAAGGGATGCCCCGTAGTACATCATGGCTGTATGCCATCATTTGAACAATAATGGCAGGTGAGTCAGTTGGCAATATGTTTGGCAGTGTGGCGGGGGGACTGAATAATTGGGGGGTGGGGGGAACAGGTCAGGAACTATCTGGAAGGAAGTATAAACAAAACTTTATGGGGGTTTTAAATTGAATACATCTAATAGTAAATATTGAAATGTTAGCCTAGCCTCGTCTCAAGTAAAATGTCAAAAGCACCTGTAGTGTGTCATACCATCTGTTAACAGCTGAGATTACCTGAGCTAGCATTAATTGTTCAGAGAAAATGCACAGCAGTTTGAATGATGTGGGACCCAGGGAGAGCCCCACCCCCCAGGCACATGTTCTCAGACCTGGGAGTGGGTGCTTGTGGGACTCTTGGCTCACTAATATAAAATATATATGAGGACAGTAATGAGTTGAGTATTTGGACAGATATGGAGAGCAACATTAAATGGAAAATTATCCAGTGGTACAGATCAATGTTTTCATTTATTGTGGCCATGGATAAAAAATGTGTTAATGAATAATGTTTCTAATCATTTTTCTTTTTCATTAAGCAGGGTACTGACAGCCTCATGTCTACGGCATGTCCTGCATGCTTGCTATTCACACTACCATCTGTCTAGTATGCGCATGGTATGTATTAAATCATGCACGCTAACATACAGCTTTATAAATGGTTGAATAATGTATCCCCTACTGTACGTGTGTATATTATTTGAATTATTTTTTTCTCTGGCTTCCCTCTGCATAGTCAAAGCTTCCACTGAGATGCCAGTGGTCATATTTAATTTCCGGTTTCATATTTCTTCATGCTTTTTAAATTTTCCATTGATCCGAAGAGTCCTGGAGCCATCTGAATGAACTATCCTCGTGGGGGGATTAATCCAACTGTCAACTACGCACTAACAAAGCGGCCGTCACCTCCAAATTCACTGGGCAGTTAATTTCCTCCTAATTGGGCCTTGTGAGCGTAATTGAGCTGTCTTTAACCCGTCTGGTGACTGTCACCCTGGACGTGTTTCTCGGTCCCGGGTGGATTACTTTACTCCTTGATATATATACTTTTTTAAAGGCTCTAATCTCCGACTTCTCGTCTTGAGGGGGAAGGCTTCACAGGAAGACTAAAGCCCTGATTGCCCGTGTGCTCTTCGGCTGTGTGCCTCCTGTGTTTTGGGGTTTTCCAGGTTATAAAGGGGCTTGGCGGGATGTGGAAGCGGTTGTGACAGGATGGTGCGGTGGAGAAATATCTGGGAGGATCTACAAGGCCTTCTCCCAGCGTGTAACTGCTCTCTCCTGTCCTGGGTGGGTTCTTAAGATGATTCATGGAATTATGTTCCTTCTGTTCCTTGCTCTCATTCGTAGACATTAGGTGCACGGCAGCATAAAAGGGACTAAGTGGTGGTATGGTGTGTGGGGAAGCCGCCTTGTGCTCTAGACTCCGGTCAGGTACTGTGACTCGTGCCAAAACACACACCCAGAATGTATGTAATGATTATAACAAACCATAAGCTTGGTCTTGATATCAATCTTGACATAATTCTGCATTATAGCAGTTTTAGCACATGCGCTCTAATATTTGCACTGTATTCCATCTGTCTTTGGGGTGCAGCATATTTATCAATGTTTAGCATGGACTAATTCTTGTCGCAGGGGAGACAGAGAGAGAACTTTCTCTTGACACTTTTATGGTCGTACGTACGCTTACCCGAGGTACCTTCCCCCCGCGAAACAATCGGCGTTTCTGGGCGGCGGGCCTGACGCGGGGCCAGCACACGTATGCGCACCGTAGCCCGCCACCTGCACGCGCAGATGGTGTCACGCAGGCGTCTCAGCTTGTCTGACACTCCGGATGATCTATGTACTCCGCAGGCGTTTGTGACAGCTTGACGAAATTTGGGCGAGGAGCGCTAAATCAGATTAGCCTGCCCCGGTACCGGAGTGCTCCCCCCCACCCCCCCCCCCCCCTCCCCCTCCCCCCATTTCAGTTTTTAAGCACCTGTCGTGTCCCCATAATGCAGCGAGACACCAGGAAAACAAACAACCCAGACGGCTCCAAGTGCGGGGACCCAAACTCTAACACTGAAAATATATAAATAAACCGACGTATAAAAGCGCCGCGCCCGGTTTGGGCCACGCTAGTCATCCCTGATTAAAGCACTTCATCTCGGCAGTCTGCCGTCTCTAACACCAGCTCTGATGTCTCCTCCTTTGTTCGGTGTTCTAGTTTGTTCTTTCTCACGGCGTGGTGTAATTGTTCTTTTTGTGTTTCCGTCCCGGTGCTCTCTGGGGGCCGTTCCTGAGGACAGCGCGGCGTTACGGCGGGTTTCAGTCCGTGAGTGATGGCTGCGTGCTGAACGGATCGACGCGGCGGGAACCGTGCAGATGGGCTGCTGTCTGTGCAGAGGCGTGGGGCAGACGCAGAACCGGGCCTGGTGGGTCGATGCAGAACCGGGCCTGGTGGGTCGATGCGGGTCCCACACTGTGTGGTCTCTCACGCATGTGGCTTAGGCACGAGACAAAGAGGAGTCTTAATGCTTCCTGCTCCGGGCGTTTAAGATTTCAGGTCGACTCCTGCCATCTCGTTGAGTTTGTGATGAAAAGGAAGCACCTGTAGATTATGCTGAACACGTTCCCTGCATTGCTCTGCATTGTTTACATACAACATTAAAGCGTATCATACTAGCAGAGATGTGCAAGGTTATCAACCAAACTGTTTTGCAAGACTACCAATGGTATGAATACAGATATATGGACCCATAGGTGTTAAACAAAGGTCACCAATCACTCTATTCCACCTGATACAATCCTCAAATAGTATTGAGTATTATATTAGATATTGTATTGTTGCAATATTATGTACAATGCAATGTATCTATAAACTGCATATGTGGGTACATACAAATCATTAATGTATGTCACTGTAGAGGGAAGTAATATTAATTTAGTATTATTAAATTACATGTACTGTACATACAAGTATAAAATGATTTGCAGTGATAACATGGTGTATGTCTTTATAAATCCACTATTGTTGAATATCCTGTATGAATATACTGTATATGCAAGTTGAAAATCATTCAATAGCATCACAATTGCCAGTTTTAGGCAGTAAATTGTCCATTTACTTATTGGCAAGAAATGTTTGCCATTTTTTGTTTTATTTCTGGCGATACCATCCCACACATGTTTGAGTGTTGAATTATTTTATGCTCAGCCACAAGATGGCTTCAAGGAAGCTGATGTTCTGGGCGCTCTTTTATCATGGTCCTCAATCTGAATTTTAAAAGATCCTTTTTGAAATGTTTCTCCAAGCAGAACTTCCTCCAGTGGCCTGTTGGCCTTAACAAGGTGATGTGTGAGTGATGTAGCTACTGCTAGACTTTCTGAACAACCAAGAGACCTCACAGCAGATCCACTAAATATTGTATCCCTACAAAGTGTCCTCATTCCCATACTCTGTCCTTTTCTTTAACCAGGCTTTAGGTCATGCTAGTGATAAGTAAAGTCTTAGCCACCTGACTCTTTAGCTTTAGTCTATGTGTCTTATAACCGCTGTTATTGAAGTCCATTTCACTGCATATTCTTTTCACCTTATATGATTCGGCTTCCGAGTGGAGTTTAATATTCCCCTTTGTCAATTGTAATCCTCTGCCTCCTTAAAACATTGAAAGTGATTCCGCCCCACCGCCCTTTTCCATATCTCTGTTTTATTGTCTTTGCCACGACTTTCATAAGCGCATCCGCTCATTAGAAAGTCATTTCCAGCTTTTATTTTCTGTAAGCAGGACTGACTTGTACCTGTCAGAAAAATACAAAGGGAAGAAGAGTGGCTGCTGTCGGTTGGTCTGGGATAGATAAATAAAAATCTGTACTGAATAAAATCATCACTTACCTGTGACACTCACCTGTCCCACAGCAATATTATTTGATACTGTTTTGCATTGTGGATGGAAAGCTGGGAAACAGCCCTCTCTTGCCTTTAGAAGAACATTAGCAATCGATACCTTACCTTCTGACTGTGGACTTTGAGAATATACATCTGGCATTTGGTACATTATTGGCAGTTCATTCAGGTTTCGTATTTCTAACAGCCATGTCAAACTGTCTGATTGGTGCTGCCGGGTTTTTCTTTTTTATTTCTTCCTTGGTTGTTTTAATTCTCACACTCCATAAACTACTCTGTTATGTTTAAGAATGAGGAAACTGAGATTTACTTTTAGACGAAAATCCAGCCGTGTTTACTTTCGTTTCGTTCTCCCTTCCGTTCACGTATGGTGGCCTCTCGGTTACAAAATACCTGCTACTTAAAATACAGTAATGCATAAAGCACAAACAAATAGGTATATCCTTCGAACAGAACAATAACTAACTGAGGCTTAGTCCAGGCTTAAACAAACACAACACACTCTTCATTGCTTATGGACGGCATGGAGTGCTTGAACCCTTGAGCACCTCTCAGTGCATCATGTTTATTATTTTTACTTGGCGCATAATGTTTATCATGTTTATCATATTGTCTCTGTTTCTCATATCAGCATTCAGTATGTATGGCTTTAACTGGTAATACTTTGTTTTGAGGTTCCAATGTTGATAATCTACTTGAGACCAACTGAACATCATTTGAGTGTCAGTTTAAAGTCAGTTGCAATGTGAGGTGATTCTCCCCAAGCTCTTGTCGATTGACACTCGGTGTTCCCTGACTGTTTGCTGTATCCCAACTCTCTCTCCACTCAGCAGGCAAACATCAACTGAGCATCAAATATTCAGATCAATGTCAACGTACTATATACTGCATGTAAATGGCCGGTCTGTGATGTTAAGTGAATCTCAACAGCAGTCAAATAAATATGACATGACTATCAACATAGTCATTTACTCACATTTCATCCTCATATGACTGTCTGGTGACAAAGTTAAGTGCCATCTATTGATTGTCAACAAAACATGTTGACTCAACAAAGTCTCAATGAATTGGCACTGTACTAATATTCAGTTGGTATCGAGTTGAGTGTCAACACTGGGCACTCTAAAGCAGCCCTACTCAACTCCATGTCCTGCGGGCCGCGGTGTCTGCAGGAATTTGCTTCAACCATGCACTACACCACCTCATTAGCTTATTATCTGAACCAAGCCGGTAAAATAACTAGTGAAAGCACGTGGTGTAGCGCACGGTTGGAGAAAATACCCACAGACACTTCAGCCCACAGGATGTGGAGTTGAGTAGCGCTGCTCTAAAGTGTTACCATTTTGTTTGCAATTAAAGGGTCATTATTATTTCATTTATACTTTTATTAATATCATTAGTTTAAAAAGAAGAATTCTATTTAATATCTTTATTTAAACCAATCCGCCTACTGGGAACTCACGGGGGGATTAAAGTGGGTCAGGACTTCAAAGGATCATACAGGCGGTCAGATATAGACATGTTAAGGGAAAATTACATGTAATCTCTTTAAGCATCTGGGTATTTTAGTTTCCCCTAAAATCAAGAGCAGTATGCACGTGGACGTTTGAACTTTGAATATTCTGGATATGACCCAAGTTCATTTGTTACTGAGCTACAAACCGAAAATACCTGTGAAGTCTCACAGTCATCGAGCCATCGATTGGCTAGAAGCCTGCTGTCCTCATTAGTTTAAATGTTTATTTATACGGACAGATGGGTCATATGCGTTAATTATTAAGTGCGATATATAAAAAGGCATGGTCTCGGAGTCCAGGCGGCAGGACACAGAGACGGAAAAGGCCCCACCAGCGAACGCTACGGCAGCTTATTAGCGTTTAGGGTTTGTTGGCGCACATTTGTCAGATTCATTTGACAGAAGCACAATTGCACTGTCAGGGAATCAGTGTGGTGTCACTGTTACAGCTGCGGCTGCCCCCTTCTTTGAGGCAAACAGGATGAATGTTGTGATGTATGAGTGCGAAACGCTCGGCGTCTGCCACATAGGTGGTGCTTTTGAATGTGAAATCCATCCGGCCCGGCCGATTAAATTCTCTTCGCTTTCAACGACAAGAGCACTCTGTCATATGAATTTTTTTTTTCTTCCCGACACTTACTTGAGCAACAAAAACACAAGATCGCAGCGTTACCTTGGGCGCCTGATTACTCGGGTCTGAATTGGTGGTTAAATTTAAGGTGAAAATAAAACGCCCTTTGGCTCTGTCGAACTCTGCCCCGGGGCTGTTGCATTAAACTGGAATGACTTGGGACCGGGGCTGTGTGCCGTTTGAAAAAGAGCCCAGCAGATCTGCCTCTGATCAACAGTGCATGCTGGCTGAATGGGGAAATGGCTCCTCTTGTGTTTAAATGCCCTTCTTATCATCCATATACCCCCCCCCCCCCCCCCAGATAATGCACTATATCAAAAAATGCCAGTCGGGAGAAGTGTCTGCAAGAGTCCGATCTCTCTAGGATCGTCCCGTTACTCAATTTAAGGGTCGCCTTCGGAGCTTTTCAAGTAAAACAAAACCAGGAAATCACTTATTTTTCCGGAAATGAAAAAGGAAAGAAAAGAGCTTTCAATAACATTCAGTGCAGATGAGTCCATGCCCTGAATGCAAGAGATGGTGTTAAATTCTCTGAATAGCGGTTTTACTGTAGATACTGGGTTAAGCTTCTACTCCTATACATTCTGTATTTCAAAAAGATGAGTGAATATTCTACAGGTAAAACTAGTAATCGCAGTTAAACTTGATAAACATATTTGTAAATCGTACTTGGGAGTGTTGGAATCGTGAAATAATCAATATTTCTTAAACAAATGGGTACATCACAGTTGTTCTGAGACGGTTATTTTACAATTGTGTGTATGATGAGTCATCATGAGTGTATCGCTATATCTTTATACCTTATTGATTTTTTTTGATCAAATGTGTCAATTAGACTTAAGTCATGATATTGATATTGTATAATAAAATGGGAAGTATCATAATTACAGAGTAGCTGCTGTTGTGTAACTAAATGGTATGCATGACATCTGTAGCACCACAGATTCTTCGGATGCATCTGAGTGTAAAATGACAGTCACCAAACAATTATGACATTCCCATTTGTTTATGAAATATAGGTTTCCTTCCAACCAAGAGGATGTTCTGGGTGATAGTGGGAGCTTCCTGGCATTCTACACCAGAACACCCATTGACATTTACCATGGTATTTACAGTAGTCTCTCATCTTCATAAATATTCAACATCCTTCAAATTGGAATGTTTTGGCTTCAATTATAGACAGACGGGCCATTAAATTCTAAGAATTTGGAGCTGAGTATCTGGATCCATGGAATCTAGCTGGTTGCTGTATCACCAAATGGGTATGTCACAATTCTGCCATCATGTATACTTTTTAAATCCCGCAAATCATTCTGGAACACTGTTTTCTTGCTGCCTTCAGGTGAGTCTCGGTTTGCCTTAAAGTGCACTGAAGTGCTGTGTTCACTTTGCCTTTCTATCGCTATGTTGAATTAATGACAATATCACATTGAATCATTTTTCATAGTTTAAATACAGGGCAGAACTTATTTCATACAGTAGCTGGTCTTCTAGCTTCAAGAAACTTTCGCATCAAAGCTGAAACTAAATTGACCTGTAAATCTTTGTACTGAGCGACCTGTTCTAATGGCTGAGTACTGGTTTAATTCAGAGCGAGCAACTCTGTGCTTTGAAAAGGACTCTTGGAATTTGCAGCAGTTCATCGAGGGTTCACATCAGTCACTTAATTCTTTCTCCTGGCACCTTCCAGAGCACCAGAAATTAATCTGCCTTTGCGTCCCTGGACGTCAAGTAGGAAAGCGGTTTCATTTGATTGGCAGGGTGCTGACTGTTGTCTAGCGTCTATTGACTTTGAGTCATTGGTGTCTTTAAGCTGGTGCATTTCTATCTCACTCAACAGCACCAATTCATACAATGAACTTCTCATGGCAATGAGATGATTTTGAATCTGAAATATTATGATACATCCAATGCACGTTAAAACTACTGAAATAATGACTGAAAACATGTTGGTAGTTGCGGTGGAACTCTCTTTGAGTTAGTCCGCTTTTTCCACCATTTTGTAATCTGCGGTTTGGCTTTGCTCTCGTGTCACTGTCGTGGTCTGTCACGCCCGTACAGCAGACACTGCAGCAGAGCTGTCTCTGCTCCTCCACTGCGTTTGAACAGTTAGCCAGTGCCAACTGCAGTGAGCCACAGGAGAGATGGTGCTGATTGGAACGTACTGTGTAGTTCCCTCAGTCACAACTGCTAGCCTGTAGGTCCCTGACTTTGGGAACATCCTGGCCAACCCAAGCACTGTCCCTGTCACCCACCTCAGTGTGCTGAAACCAGCCACAAACCACATGAGACTCAGTGAAAATATAGCTAGTGATGTCTCTGCAGTATGGCTCAGACTTAACTCTGACTGGCATTTGAGCAGAGTCATATTCAGTGGTTCTGTATACACTTATTGTGAGATCTGTTTATCATTCATAGGGTCTATATGATCTCATGCAGTAGAATGAATAATCCTAAAATTCACAGGCCATTTTTGAGGATGTTCATTATGATTATGATTATGAGTAGTAGTAGTGGTAGTGGTAGTGGTAGTGGTGACAGGTAAGGTTTAATCATTTAATCATTCATTTATTTTTGCTTGTTTTTCTGGAGTTTTAGAGAAGTGTACTGAGAAGCACTGGATTTTCCACTCTGCTTATTCTAATTGGAGCGGTTTTTGTTTTTATCTCACAGTAACCTGTCTGTTCTAAGAGCTGTTTAAATGTTCCTCTATTGTATTTTCTCAGTTTGCTTGTTAGGATTTATTATCCAACTCACTGGTCTGTGTTAAGGCCAGAGCTTTGAAGGATTGGTACTTCACAGTGAATCCATCGCTGTACAGTGAATACATAAGCACTTGAACAATGAGACTGCCCTGTTCTGAAATTAAACACAAAAGTGCCCTTTTATTCACAGTGCCTGGATTCTTAAACACCAAAGCCATGTATGGCGGGTTTCCCAAACTTGGTCCAACCCCCTGCCATCCCATGAATACTGGGTTGCGGTAGGTCGAGAGGTACTAGTACTGGGGTCCCAGGGTTGTTTCGTGGAACTTAGAAATGTAGATTTAACAGGTGATGTCAGGTTGCTGTGATGGATATCTTGCATTGCTTTGGTGATTGTTCAGGAAAGATCCATCCAACATTGTACCTTACAGTAGCGTCGAAGTATGAATCACAAGACATCTGTTTCAAGAAGAAACTTAAGTCCTCCGAATACTTCAGTAGCCTAAAGGGAAATGTTCCAAATGGATGGTTTTATTTGAAATAAAAACAAAAACGTTAGTCGCATTTGAACAGAATTCCATTTGGGTTTATCCGTTTCACAATATTTCAAATATGTCTATGCACCTCTCCCCTCTACCCTCACATTAATTCTGATGTATTGATTTTAAGCTTGCAATAGAATGGCTTTTCCCCCTCCTTGTGATGTGCCCTCCTCACGCAAGTTTGAAAGGTGAGGAAATTTATTTTTATACTCTCTCTGAGACTGATGGAGTGATTTTCATTTCATGAAAAAAATGCTACCCCTTAGGATTTCATTCTCATGGTAAAGATTTCTACAAAAGACACCTTTTCATTTAAAACCTTTGGTTTAAAAATAGCTAGTGGACATGAGAGTGAGAATTAAATATGCCCTTGAGGATCGCAGGTTCAAATCCCACTTGGCAAACGTTGGTTATACCCTTGAGCAAGGTCCTTTACTAGAAGTATATTTGTAAATGTATAATGTGTAACTCATAGGCTCCAGTAGATATGACACTGTATGTCATCGCAGATACAAGTGTCTGCTAAGCAAACTAATTATATTATGTAATGAATATCCAGGATGGTCCGTTGCGCACTCATACTAGCACGCATGTGAGGTTATCTTTGGAAGGAGAAGCAATATATTAGTTGTGTAGTATGCTCGTTCAGCAAGTTATGACAGCTGAAATCTGTGTGCGTGACCATTTTTCTCAGACTGTTGGTTCATTCCGAGCATGGCCAACAGGTTACGGGGGGTTGGAGATATAACAAGCATGGGTATATTTTATTTGAACACAAACATGAACGTAGTCAAGTAAAAATGTTAACATGAACATTTAAGATGGCTTTTAAGAAACATTTTTCATGCTTTTCTGCACTGTCCTAACACGGGCCGCCCAAAACACGAGAACTCCCGAAACACTAGCATGAAAAAAAAGAAAACTTCCATTATGCTTTTGCATAAATAAAATTAAGTCAAACAATTTCAAGAAATGTGACTCGAAAGAATTTTGATCCTGAGGGATAATTTAGAGTGAAGTGCTAATAAAACCTGAAAAGTACTTTCTTGGTCCTTTGGGAAAGAGACCTAAGAGCAGCATAGTTTTAATGTTATTCTCCCAAAGCACTAACGTGGAAAAAGAAAAAGGTAAAAACTTACTAAAACTCATTAAGTATTTTATGCCAATGACAGGCCTGCAGGTTATTTGCCAAGAACAGCAGACGGTCCGCCTGCAGAGAGGCCAGTGCCAATCTCTTTTTATTCACTGTATTCCCGGCGGAGAATCGCACAAGGGATGAACTGCGAGTACCGTGTCCGTCAAGTAACGGCATGGCAACGACCCGCATGACCCAGCCACTTCTATTTTCAGGAAGAGGCACTAAAACGCAACATATATTTTTGGTCTAACACAGCCCCAGCTGAAAGGAAGACAGCTGCAATAAAGACACGTTTTACAATTTGAATGTCGGACAGTCATTTGACAGCCCTGACGCGTTTCGCCTTTGTGATCAGACTGTGGGTAATCACCCGGCGAAAGTCCAGACCATCCCTTACCCTGGGCCCGACCCCCAAACCAAAGTCTGCCAGTAAATGGTGAATTGTAAATGGACTGCATTTATATAGGGCTTGTTTCCAAAGTGCTTTCCAATTAATGCCTCTCTGTCCCCCATTCACGCTTATACTCCAACAGAGAAAGGCTGCTATGCAAAGCACCAATCAGCTTGGTGGAAGAAATTTGGGGTTGGGCTGAAGGACACTTCGACACACCCGAGAGTGGGGATCAAATCAACTCTACAACTGCCACACGACCGAGCTAGTGCCGGCCCCCACAGTGTAAAGTAGATCCGTTTTTCTATGGATAGAGCCTTTATGAACAAAAATGAATGTGATGACCAAGAGCATTTGACACCTTTTATCGACATGATATATATTTGTACATTATTAAATCAATATCTATGTAAGAAATGATCTTAATCTTAGATATTGTTTCTCATATATAACACGGTGGTTGTTACAGTTTCAAATGCTTTGAATGTTCCTTTTTGTCTATTGAAGAGTATTTGGAAAACTCTATTTAACATGTACAAATTTGAAAATAACAATACTTCTTGCATTTCATCACGGGTATTAAATAATTATCTGCTTCAGAAATGCACAGCGATGCATTCAATTATTAAAGATTTTCATTATTTGCCAAGAGTGGGCTCGCATAAATTTGTTGAAAATGATACTCTCTGCCTCATCAGTTTGTGTGGGAAGGCTGCCGTGGTTACCAAGACGCTTGCTAACAGTGACATGACATTCCCTGTATGGGCGATTGATAACAGAAGTATATGCTTGTCTTTTTTAAACGGGGGGAACCAGGCAGAATGCTTTCTTTTGTGGTGAACACATGCCCTCAGGATGGCTTGGCAGTCTGAACTGGTGCCTGCGATTGTCTGGAGAGCAGATACAGCTCAGTGCTTCATTCCAAACACAACACACGGAACAGGAACAGATAACAGAGCGGCCTCTGTTCGGATGCTGAGCAGGTAAAACGTTTTAGCCTTTCAAACACGCGGGGTTTGACACAACTTGTGTAAACTGTCGCTTCAGAGGTTACACAAGCTCCTACACAATCCTCATTCTGTCCTGCCCGTCAGCCAAAATGAGCTGAAAAACAAGTAGCGTGACCTGGGACCATTGTGTGTGCTTTTAACCTTACATTGCAAGGTCCAGTGCCATTCAAACTTGATCTCCTGCCTCTGGTATAAACAGGACGATGCTAATGCCAAACCCTGTCGCTTCAAATGGAACAGGTCTGCACACAGGAGGGCCAGATCTAGGGACATGGGGGTGGGCATTTAGGTTTTAGGGATGGATGAAAATAATTGATTATTCAATGTCAATTCAATGACAATGGTTAAAGTTTGGTTAGAGGAGCTCAGATAAAGTGTACAATGGTAGTAGCTGTACCAGGAGGTGTGATGTGAAAGCAGAATGTGAACATTAACTTTTAAACGAGTGTAAATGTTGGCCCTGGTGTATGGCCAGCTTGAAATGACCAGCTACCATCTTATTCAAAACAAAGCTTGAGCTGGTCAAACTATGTTGAGTCTGGCACTGGGCTGAACTCTGGTCAACCAGCTACCAGCTGTTTAAAAACCTAGCTTGAACTGTTTTTTCAGCCGGGGGGGGATTAGTTGTAGCAGTCACTTTATTCAATACTTCTAGAGGCTGTATCAATTTTTTGTTCTTTGGTGTGGTGCTGTGATCCAATAGAGTAGTTCTTTAAATTGAGCCTGGTCTATTTGAGAAAAGAGTACTGAATTGTAAATGCTTGCATCCAGCAAATTGTTTGTATTGAACATCACATGTTCTATGTTTTATGTGTTATGTAATGATTGTGCTGTTTAGTGATGTTGGTGAATGACCAAGATCAAAGAAAAAGGCTACTTTGAAGGCCACTTTTTCAGGGAATTTTGCAGGGCAACATTTGTTTGCCCCTCTAAAGTAGCTCAGCTGGCAGACACAAGCACATTCTAACATACTGTGCACCTGCATATAGTACATAAACCTACACCTGTACACGCATGCATTCACAGGTGCTCCGGCACACCCACACACACATGCGCCCACACACACATGCGCGCGCACACACACATACGCTCATGCTCAGCCCATGAGTTCTCATCTCACTGCTTCACAGTGCTGAGGTCTTAAGACCATTTGGCTTTCCAGATCCTCTTGGCTGGTTAAGGTGTATTAGTTTATCTCATGGTTTACCAGAGATCAGTGGATCTCCTGCCCAGGTTACAAAATGTCATACGACCTTGTATCCTGCTCTGGCCGAATAGCTGTAGCAAAGCTAGTGTGGGCTTAGTTTTTACTTGTATCATAGACTTCCTGTGAGAGGCTTAACTAAATCCCAATGCCCCCGTGCAGTGATGGGGACACTGTGCTATAGAAGATGCCATCTTCTGGATGAGATTAAACTGAAGTCCTGACTCACTATGTTAATTGATGATCCAGTCTCCACCTCAGCTGATGTGGTGAGCGTTCTGATGTAAAATGGCTGCCATGCATCACCCAGGTGGGTGCTGCACGTTGGTGGCAGCTCATCACTGTAGAAAACATATTGAGTTTTGGAAAATCACTATAAAATGTAAGTTATTATTATTATTGATGGATTACCTGCTAGGTTATAGAAGCACAGTGGATCTCCTCTCAGCTTAATGAAGTTTAGTGGATCTCCAGCCCACTGTTTAGAAGGTAGTAGATTTCCTGGCCAGATGAAGGTTGCAAGTTGGTTTCTCCCAGGGCTGGTTTACAGAAGGTTAGCACTCTTGGTCCAGAGAGGGGACAGATATGACCGCTCAGCTGGGGCTCCGGATGGTGGACATGATCAGAGCACAAGGCCAGCACTGTAGGAAGCGTGGTTGGCGTGAGTCACCGAGTTAAACGGAGACAGAACTGTGGGAGGTTCTGCAGTTCTGTTGAGTGGGCACCGTTCCAACAAAGCTGATCTCTCTCACTCCCCTTCATGGTGAAAAATATCTCATTTCTTATTAGAGCAGGAAGAAAATTATCATCTGGAAGCCCTGCACAGAGCCAGGGGAAGAAAAAAAAAAAGGGTACGCTTACACTCCATCCAATTCTGCGGGCTTTCTCAGAAATTATATTTAAATCTCATTACTCACTGAGAGAAATATCAGATTGTTCTTTCATCGTCAATTACAGTAGGCTCTTATTTTCAGAGGAGGATCATGGAAGTCCGATGCTTATTCATGTGCTTTATTTACTGTGCAGCCGTCAGCAGGCGGGCTGGGTGGCCAAAGCACTATGAGGCCATCTAGTGGAGCGGGGGCCAGGGCGGTCAATCAGAATGATGACGCGCTCGATGATTTCGTCATCGTTCATTTCTCTATCAGCCTTAAAAGGTTGCTGTTAAAAGGTTGTCCTGTCCCATGTGGTCTTTTTAAAAGCATCCGTGTCTCAGCTTGTGGTTACCCATGGCCATGTTTCATTCCTGGGCAGGAGTTGTACTGTCACACTACTTATCACTTGTTGAAGTTGAAGACTGCTTGAGAGTTGTTGGGTAAACACTAATTGCAAAGACTGACATGAGTGGACAATCATCAGTCAGCAGCCCACGGTTGAAATATTTACTTGGTTATGAATATGATGCATCTACGTACAGTACATAGTTATATCTCTTTATGGAACTTGGCCATATTGGAGGGGTTTCCGATGGACCATTGAATAGCTGAATCCAGGTGACTGAAGAGTATTTCTTGAGGAGCTGTCAGCCATGAAACCAGCAGAGTGGGGCTCATTGGCGGTCATTTCCACAACTATATGCTTTCCTCCGCAGCTCGGCTTCACCCGTGTGGAAAACAATAGGGTGCTGAAGTACTCCTGAAGTATGTTGTTTAATCAGGAGTTCTTGAAGTATGATTAAGGCTTCATATAATTATGCTTCAAGTATGCAGAGTATACAATTTTTTTCACAGCGCAGTGATTGAACAGCCTGGGAGTAAGGATCGTGGAGGGACGTGCTTTCAGGTTGCCACCTTCCTGGGCCTTCAGCGTATGTGACACACAACCAAGTGCAGAGAGCAGTCATTACTTTACATTCCATTAATGGCTAAGGGCCCAACGGCTGTGCGGATCTTATTGTGGCTACACCGGGGATCGAACCACCGACCTTGTGAGTCCCAGTCATGTACCTTATCCACTACACTACAGGCCACCCTGCTACAGTCATCCTCAACCCTGGTCCTAGAGAGCCCCAGAGTCTGCCGGTTGTTCTTTTCACATCACCATTGACCTAAGAAACCAGGTGCCGAGTGACAACAAAAGCCAGCAGATACTGTGGGTCTGCAAGAGCAGGATTGAGGACGACCTGCATATTCAAATCTGATCCTCCAATCTCCCAGGTGATTGACTGAACAGTTGGTACTTCTATAGTCCATTGGTAATACTGTATTCACACCTGATTCCCGGGTAAATGGAGGGTGGAAAATCTGGGCCCAGAGGGTGATTTTTCTGAAGACAAGCTTGAGGGTGCAAGGAGTGATTGGCTGATGGGGGTGAGTTGGGATCACAGCAGGGTTGCGGAAGTGACTTGAAACATGATGGGAAGATATGGTAAGAGTTCCCCTTCTGTCAGTATATCAGCAGATCTGATAAAGGCATCATGTTGAAGGCCTAAACAGGGCATCTCAGTGCACTGAAAGATTAATGAAGCAGATTTATTTTTGTGTATATATTACCAGCTTCTGTTCTCATGAATTCCCATTATGCTGCTCTGCGCCTGGCACACACAGCACACCACGCCTGCAGGAGAAGTTCACTCGGAAGACTGAGCACTCGTGCTTATCCACACGCACGCATTTCAGGGATTAAGGAATTATTTGCTTAAATGGTTTTATTGGACATGTTGCAAATCCTCCGTTCAACTTTTTACACTGGATTCATTCGTTCATTTATTCATTTCGGAAAGAGTTCCACGTAAAACAGTCGGGAGAAAAAATAATCTTTGCTGCGGCAAGGCGAATAACAAAATACGGTTTCGAAAATATAAAGTAACACACAGACTTGACACATTTCAGGGGTCCGTATGATGGTTAAGCCTTCATGGCTCACCTCTATCATTATAAAGTCTGATTGCTGTGTGCGTGGTGGACTGCTGGAGGCGATTGGGAAGAAGGGAGAGAAATAAAAAGACAGAGGGAGGGATTGAGGCCTGGACAGTGCTGGGGGGGAGAGATGGGGGGGATGTGGGGGTGCTGGCTCATTTTCATTTCAGCACTGCTGTTGAGAATATTACAGGAACAGCAGGGGTGGCTGCCTCGGTCTGATCGCAGGGTCTGTGCAGTGCGCTCTCCGCAGCACCTGTTCCTGAGGTGCTGATTTGATTTCAGTTCTGGTGTTTATGCAGAGCGAGCTGGTCTTTTCACGTGCTGGCGGGGGTGGGTTAAGCTCATTTCTCTGTTTCTGTTCATTCGCATTCTGTCGACGAGGCTGCCATGTTGATCTGCGGGGATGGAGCGGCCACCTTTTAAGCCGGGTGCTGCCATGTCCCCCAAGGACCCATTTGGGTCCGTTTATAAATCCTGTTTATAAATCCAGCAGCACAGGCTCTTGTGGCTTTGTTTCTTGTCTTCATATTTTATTTATTTTTATTTTCCATGGGGAATTTAAGGCACATGTTGAATTATCTTGTAGCAGGTTCACCAGGGAACACGGATGTTGGATTTGAGCTAAGGTGGCTCCAGGTTAGCGCCATGCTCCGGAGTTGGGAGAGGAGCCATTTCCTCTCAGCAGGCTAGCTTGTTATCGTTTGTTTACCGAAACGGTTGCCAGAGTTTCTTGAGTAATTGCATTTTGAGCCCAATGGTTGGCAGGGTCGCGCGAGCATCCCAGGGCTCAGATGTCATTTGGAATGTGTGAGACTGAGAAGCCTTACTGCAGCACATACGGGCTAACCCGACCGCAAGAATCTCCACACAAAAAATATATCATTCAACGGACATCTAGAGTGCATAGAAAAGAGTGAAGACGTGATTTTAAAGTGAGAGGGATGACTTTAAACAAAGGTCTGCAGTGACTTTATTCCTCAGCACTCAAAATTGCGAACGTTCTGTGTGTTAGCCAGCCAGGCGAAAGTCATGGGCATGTCCCGGGCTACTCGTGCGGCATTTCATGAGAAATAAATCACTTTCTGACCTCACCCTTTTAGGTTTGAATATTTTAGATTTGTCACATTTATTTCAAGGGATCGGTACAGTAGTCCTGGTTCAAAAAGCAATATGCGGGTATAAGTTATAGAATATTTCCAGTCATTCCAGAACAAAAGCACCGTTTACACCAAAAAAACATGAAATTGTATGCAAAAGGAAAAAGGTAGGATGTTATGCCTCAATATCTCTATTAAACATGTTTATCCATAGTATGTCATGGAATGCAGTCATCTAAAAAAAAAAATATTCCACTGAGATGCACACAGACGTAGGCCTGTATTCAGCTAACACTTAACTTAAAATTTTTATTTCCACAACATTGCTACAATAGACCTACTTCTGCCGTCATATATACTCTGCTACACAAGTGACGTGTGTGAAGTATGAGGTATATTTGAGTGTTCTTGTAAGGCGCATGTTGTGCCAGTACAGAAGAGCCCCCATGCCGCTTCCAGCACCAGTGATGAGGATCTAAGTGAGCGAGTCTTTGGAGAGAACGTCTTCCTGTCACGAACAGGCGTGAAAGCCAGGGGACGGTGCTAAACAGCACATGTAGGGACTTGAATCTGACAGTATAAAATTTCGAAAATGTGCCGGTGGACTGGAACATTCCCTGAAATGTATGTACCACTTTAATAGACGCATTACATATTCATAACAGGAAGTGGAGTTCCATGTCGACCGAGTCCGTGTTCATGTTAGATCATGGTGACGCTTAGGGTGAGATCCTCAGTAGATGTGATAAGATTGCCAGTATTTAATACTATTTATTTTTATCGGAATTACTTATTCATATCGGTAATGCTCTTATGCAAAGCGGCTAACAAGATTATCGTGGCAAGACGCATGAATTGGATATTGCAGAACAAGAACGAGAACACAAGCACAGAGCAGCCAGTTAACACGTCGACAAAGCTTCACACTGGAAAGTGCTGATAATATAGTCTGAACAGATCATCTTATTGATTTTGGCAAGCACATATCCACTTGTACACTTTACCATTGAATATGTGCTTCTCAAAAGTGTTGAAAATAAGCTGTTTTTTTATTTATCTTATTGACAACCAAAAATACATCCTCACGCTATTTGAGGCATTATGTCAAGGCCGCCAGACTTGGATCACTTGGCAGTGCTAACTAGGCCAATAAAGCGAGAGAGAGAATTCATGTATCCAATGATCCTGTGTGATCTCTCCATCTGCTGCCCATGGCAACGGCCCGCGGGAGCATCCTACTCGCCAGTGGCTCTTCAGGGACCCTCTTCGCACCTGTTGGGTTCAGCGAAATACTCTAGCGCAGCATTAAAAAGTTCCAGCACTGGCTCAAATGGAGACCGGGCTGGCCTCCTCTACTTTACCGAGGCGGGCGAGGAGATTAAGCTCACCTGGCACAACAACAGTACGAAGAGAAATAAGAATCAAACAACCAGAGATAAGGAAGGATTCCAGAGTTGCGCTTCAATTGCCTTTTATGTCCCCCCAGGAGAAAGTATAATAGCATTTTGTGTTGTGCTAAAGGTCACTCTGGGTAGGGGGACGAGGCAGCGCTCAAGGGTAGATGAGGTGTTTGAGGGTGGTCTATGAACCATAACCTCAGGGTGCAGTCAAAGAGACGGATGGAGATGAGCGTGTGGGTTTCTTTTACAGCGATGAACTGTGATAAATTTGGCTGAGAGTTAATGCGAGCACCTGTTCCCCCTGGCTGTGGGACAGGTTAGCGCTCGCGTGCAGAGTGACGGTACCGGCCGGCATGTGTGGGGAGGGGGTGGGGCGGAGACGGAAGAAGGAGATGCGAGAGATGGGGGGGATTGTGGGAATCGCAGCGGAGGCTGGTCCGTGAGCGTCTATTCTTGGGCGAATCTCCGGCCGTGCGCCGTTTGAATGCGACGGTGGAGCGGGACCCATGCTGGCTCGGTCTTCCGCCTTCGTGACCGCTAATAACCGCCATCCCACCACGCAGCTGGCCGGTTGCTATGGAGCTCATGGCTCGCTGACCTTTCCTTCCTCCCCTCTGTAAAGTCATAAATAATAAGGAGTTGATTTCTCTGAGGGGAAAGGGCCCACCGTGCACCTGCCCTCATCCACAGTTACCTGCTGACTACGGCCACCCAATCACGCATGGGACCAGGGACCACGGCTGCCCAATCATGCATGGGTCCAGGGACCATAGCTGCCCAATCACATGTAGGTCCAGGGACCTTGGGTGACAGGGTTCGTTAGGGACCGTGACCATCCTACTGTACGAAAAAACCCATTTCTAGTTTAAATAACGCATTCATTAAATGAATAAAATGCGGATATTTAATATTCCACATAAATTAATAAATTAATAATATAAAGTGCTCTTGTCCTTTGTGGGAATAATTGTGCTGCGGCTCTGCGAAAGTTAATTAAATTGCAAATGAATTTGAATAAATAATAAATGTATTAAACGTATTTGACGTTCTGTTTAATATGTGCTGCGGGGTGAATGGGCGGAGGAGTGATACTTCATTGTTACTGTGACAGTGTGTTGGTACAACCTGAGAGATGAGTTTCACTGCGACTGCGTGTGTGGGTTTCAGTGGATGGTGTGCGGGAGGGGCGTTGGAGCCAAAATGGCCGCCGGTCCTGTTTCTCACTGTAATTCAGGTCCTGCTCCACCTGGCCTGAATCTGCTCTGCTAATGTGGATCTGTGGCCCTTCATGTATGTAGGCATTTGTCTTCGGCTCCTCCGCATCGATCCACGCTGTGGCGCATCGTGACTCCCGCCTTTCCATTGACTGCCCCCCCCCCCCCCCCCTTCACTGAGGCCCCCTCATCGGTTAACCTGTCTCTCCGAATGCGCCTCCCTGCCGCCAGCTTGTTCAGGTTTGTGTGTGCGGCGCACGCCCCCCGGTCCGCCGCTCATTCTCCCGGAATGAAACAGAGAGCGGGGGTCACTCCACTCCTCGCGTCCTGTGGAGGGGCCGCCTGACTGCCAGCACACAGCCCCGGCAGCTCCTGCAGCCTGTGGGACATCTCCACTGCTCCGACACTGCAGAAGTGTCCTGTTTAACTAAATATCTGCCCGGCGTCATGAATCCTTATTTGCTCGTGTTGTAAATGCATAGGATGCCTTTGCACAGGGATAATCAAATCGGGTCCTCAAGGCCAGTAGTACTGCTGGTTTTCATTCTCCTCCTCTGATCAGAACTGATGATAAACTGTCAGAAAAGAAGAAAAGGGAACCAGCAGTATCACTGGCCTCAAAGGCCAGAATTGAGCAGGATACAGAAACATCAAAACTCTGAAATCCTATCTTAACTTGGGGCTTAAGATAGGAACGTTCTGTAATACAGCCAGGGCTGATATTGCTGGTTGCTCTATAGAATGTGTGTAAAATGAACCTGAGTGGGCTGAACTGGAATTGGTACCAATCTGATGCAGAGGTCTCTGTGACTGACCACAGCATGGCCACAAGCAGGAGTCTGAGTCAGCTGACACTGCTGTAGCTTCAGAGAGCAAGCTACTCTGAGGCTTATTGTGTTCTTACACTCATAAAATGAGACCTGTCTTGTGTTGTTTTGGTTTTATTACTGTTCCTTCAATAAAGCCCACCAGAAAATGTAATTACGAACACATTGTCGACACACATGCGCACACACACATACACCTACCCGCATATAAAATTGTGGTGCCGAATTGAATTGTGGTTCACCCCCCCTCGCCGCCATATAAGGTGTGCAAACATCTTCAACATCCTCCCCAGGCAGGAAGCTGAGAGCTGCTGTCGATCACAGGAGGTGCTCTGCTTTTCGCACAGAACGCCAGATTAAATATTATTTATAGAGGGGCTGAGTGAAATGCGTTATGTCTGCAGCGCTCCTCCTGTCGATCCAAAAACGATGCTCTGTAGCAGCACTCGTCATTTAAGCCCCAAATTAAACAGACGGGTAGGGACGCTGACTGTGCACATGTGGGTATTAACGGAAGGTCCTGTTTGACTCTCTATCACAAATAAGCCGTATTATAAGCTTTAAAAAATGTAGGCTGTTTCTTTGATGTCCGCCGAACACTTCTATTTTGATTATAAAGAATTTACTGCGCGGTACACTTCTTTTTATTTCCAGCGCTTGCCTTGCCTGAATGATGAGGGAGATCAGGAGCTCGAGGATGGGTGGTTACAAACGAGCGTGCGTTTATAGGAACCTGCCCAGCTAACGCAGAGCATTCTCACAATGTCGTTGCCATGTAGTAGCTGTGTTATAACATTGACAAAACATTCTAGTAACATCGTGAGAACGTTGGTGGACATTGACATGAATGCAGGCGGTGAAATGTGGCTCAGACACTAATGGTGGCTCAGACAGTAATGGTCACCGGTCGTGCTGCCAAAGGCCTTATACTCGCCAGTTTGAGCCTCGACGATGTTATCAGCTTACCGTGGCCGAGCGTCTGTCTGCAGTTTCATGTCCCCCGGAAGGGTAGTCACGATGTCAGGCGGCCAGTTGCCAGACGTCGACCCTTTCCAAATTTAGGATAAAAACTGAGCGGAAAAAGGGATCTATATAATCGGGATAAAGCCATCCGAGCAATCCAGTCTCTTGCGCTGCCCCTGAGCACAGCTCCTAGACCTGCGGTGCACTTTATGCGCCCAGGAAAGAAATGGAGAACTGAGTGTGTGAGGGCGAATTTCATTCCGCTCAGCCTCCGAGTTCAAGAACTCCTACGTCTACAGCCTGCCCATGTTTTACAAGGCCTTCCAGCGACATTAACTGCCCGCGCCGGCCCATTGTTAATGCCAGCTTGTGAAGGGCAGCATTATTTTTTCCTTTGTGAGAAAACAGGAGGGGAGTATGCAGAGTATTGGTTATTAATTTCTGGCTATGTAGCTCAACCCCCACCATGTGCAAGCCTTCAATTACGGCTGTACTTACAGGGGGAGAGGTGTTCTGGCTGCACAATCGCTCAGCATTTTTCAACCGAGATGAATCGCCCACGCAGTCGCACCTGTGCTCACACCGGGCACGTAGCTGAAATGCGTGTGTGGGGACATGATTCAGATGTGCTTTTCCACTTGTCTGTTTCTCCCCTGCTGTGCAGTCTAACTTAAAAGACTTGTTTTGGTTTGTCAAGGTCAGGAGCACTGTATGGTGAGGGTGGGGAAGATTCCAATGACTGTTCCAAGGGTGTTGAATGACAGGGGTCCTTGGAAATGGTGCTGTATTTGTACGGGTTTGGGTGGCCTGTGCTGTTGGAGCCCAATGAGAGATCTTTTCATTGGGCCAAACATCCATGGCACCACCCCTAATCAGGGTACAGTAACAGCTGCTACAGATTTCATCCCCCCAACCCACTGAACTGCATATTTTACATCTCTCAATGTGGACTTTCTAGTTTACCTCAAGTAGATTACCTCAACTGTTTATTACCTCTCAAGCTATAGCCCATCAGAGGATGGGCATCCCCCTATAGCTAGGTTTCTCACAAAATTTCTTTCCATTGTTTTTTTTTTCGCCACTGTTTGAGGGTTTTTCTTTTTTCATATCTTTTTTCTTACTCTGTAAAGCGTCTTTGGGACAGTATTCTGTGAAAAGCACTCTACAAATAAAACAAAACTGTTTCTCCTTGTTGACAGCTCGGGGAGCGGAGCCAAGCTGTATCTGCTGCATAACCCCTGACCCCTGACCCCTGACCCCTGACCCCTGAGTGACCGCTGTCACTGTAACGACTGTGTTTCATGTTTCCGATTCCTCCTTCCTCTGCATTCAGAGCGACAGCACACTTCCACTCCTGTTTTTACAAGCGGATGGCGAATGGCTTCCGTCGTGTGGCCGATAAACAGAAGGCCAGGGGAGGTATAAACCGGGGCCTGGCTGCTGGAGGGGTGTGGAAGAGACCGTGTGATTTAGGGTCTGGCCCCCGCTCTCTCTCCGACGGGCCTGGGGATGGCACCGTACCGTGAAATCAGCCCCAGCACGTCCGCACCAAACGGATCCATTTCTCAGGTTCGGTTCCTCAACCGTTCTCATTTCCAGTTCTGTTCCTGAGAGAGAGAGAGGGGGGAACAGAGAGCCGCTGTTTGTTTATTTTGAAACCCGTTCATCATTCTAAACCGAACCGCTCTGCCTGGGTCCATACACAAATACAGCGCAAGCACATCCAAATGAGGACCATGAAATCTGAACACACCAATCATGTAAACGATAGAGCTGTGACTATCAGCACTTCCTGCTGTCTCGAAATTTGAGGAGGACCAGAACAGCAGCAACCACAAGTGTGCACAACCTGACCTGCAAATAGCCAAGCTGATTTCATCAGAACCTTTTTTAAATATAGTTCGCCTTCAGAGAGACCTGTATGAGCGCACAGTGCCATAGTGTGGTTAACCCGTCCCCAGCTATCAACAGCACTCGATTAAATGTCCCATCTTCTCAGCCCATCTTCTCAGCCTCTGTAGAAAGCCTCTTCTCTCCTCTGCTGGTAACCTTAGATTTTGAATATTTTCATTTGTTTTTCAATTTTCATCCCATCTGGGAGTTTTTGCTCGCCACTGTTTAAGGGTTTTTCTCCCCACTAGGGAGTTTTTACCTCGTGCTATCTGGGGGCTTCAGGCTGTTTTTTCCTCTTTCTTGCATTTTTGTGACAGTGAAATGTACTATACAAATAAATGAATTGAATTAATTACTTCATCTGACTGCTGCAGTCCCAATACAATATTTCTCCATTATAATTGTCTTATGCACATGCAGTGTCATTTCTTTTTAACCATACTGAATACTTACTTGCTTGAACAGGTGTCTTTAGGAAGTCAAAGCACCTAATCGAGGACTAGAATTAAAAGGAGTATTCTTATTTTAAGTCCTGCTTATTCCATTCCTTTCGCTCAACTGCCGTTGAATTTGTTATTCAATTCCAGTTTCAGATCCCAGAGCTGATCACACCGGGTGTGATATGAGTTGGAATTGACATCTTTGTGATTATCATTTTAATGTAGACTCGCTGCAGTCAGAGAGAGTGGTTGAGCATGTAAAAGGGCATAGAGCTCTGCAGTCTGAAGTCTCCTACTCTGTATGCAAATCTGCTTGCAACTAAACTATCTGCTCTGTAATTCATCTTGGAAGAAATTGTTTTAATAGCATCAGGCTACAAGAAGCTACAAGAGGTAATCGGCTAGATAAACGCCATTCATAACACGATGAAAGCCGCATGCTGCGAATGTTATGCCATCTATAGGTGGAGAGATTATATAGTTTGCACATAAGTAAACGCAAGTACGCTTCTGCGTGCCTCATCGGTGGTTTGTGAGCACATAAGCTAACTAAATGAGAATTGACGTTCTATCGGAAAACGTCCCCTCAAAAACCCATGTGGCAATAGAAATGTCTGATGGCTTGTTAGATGTTCAACGAATTTCGAGCAAACCCTTAAAAAAAAAATCAATCCTCATATACCAGGCATGCGAATTCACATCGAGGGCCATGTAGAAGGAAAACAGATGGGGGGTTGGAGGGGGTGGGGGGGGTGAAGCTTCTGCCATTCCGAATTTGGCTTGTCACTTGGTGTCCAATCTCTCTCCTTTATACTGGCCCAGCTGTCACCGCCTGTCTGCTTCAGTTTCAAAGCGGTTGTCATGGAGCGCCATTTTGATCATAATCTGCCCCAGTTTCATGTTGTTAATGGTTGTATGGAATATTGATAGGACGCACCGCGTAGCCTATCAGAATTAATTTACACACACAACCTCTGCGTTTCTCCCGCGGTGCTGTCCGGCTGTTATTATCTCAGCCTTGCATGTATTTCTCTTTTTTTTTCTCACTCCCTCCTTTCTCTCTCTCTGTCTCTCGGCTCGACGGCACGACCCTCTTCAAGGGGGTGTGTTGTTTTTTTTAAGCACATCTTAATACCCAGCTGTACTCAGAACCTTTCAGCTGCGCAAGCTGTGTTATTGTCTTGCTGTATCCAAGGTGTCAGTGTGCGGTTGATAGGAGCAAGTTGAAATTCTGAGGGTGGTTATTGACACCAAGATAAACCTTTCGCAATTTACATTTTATATTCAGAATTTTCCCTTGGTGCTCCCCACCCCTGCACTGCTCTCACTCGAGCTGCAAGATGAAGATTTGTCTTTCTTTCAGATAATTTAGGCCAGCCCATCTTTCCTTTGATTCATGTGCTGTGTGTCATTATGTCATAATTGGCTAGCTGGGTTATGTCCTGTGATGTGATTGGCTATCTAGTTCAGCAGTGAAGTTGCTGTGCAGATACTGTCGAAAGTCATATTTTTGGTGGCAGACACCCAGCATGTTAGTTTTACCATAGATTTCTACCAATTATAATTTGATGTGCAAGTATAAATATGGCTAGCCAGAGTTACTAAACACTATATATTCTACTGTATAAAATAACAGTGGGTCAGCTCATTTAGTTGCATTGTCACTTTCCTAATGCATGTCACTTTCCTTAAAAAGCACTTATAAATTTGTTCCTTCCCTCACCATGCCCTTTGCCCCCCAGCCCCCCATAATACAACCCTATACATACCGTAGGTGTGTTAACCTTGGTCCCCAGTACAAAAAGACAAATGGGTGTAATAAATATTAATATCTCACGTGAGATCAACTATATTTCTAATGAATTCGTCCTAATCTAATCTAGCACAGTGAGCTGACGGGGTAAATGTCATTTTTTCGTGTTCTGTCAGTGTTATTGCATTACTGTAGCTGGAGTCACTCCAATACTGTCTGTAGTTGTCAAAGCTGATATATGCCAGACCGGGCACTGCCTAGCGTGAGTCACAGTCTGCAATATGTCCTATTCGCTCTGTCCTTTCTCATGAGATTACAGGAAGGAGGTGGTAAAAGCAGCACTTAATTCCCCCCCCTATTCCCCATTTCATTTCCCTATTCACACAGCCACTGTGAATGTGAATTACTGCCAGTGCTGTACATGCAATATTTTACTGGAAGCTGTTAAAGCCACGACTGAAACAACTCAATCTATGTACTGTTGTTGTTGCTGTTGCTATTACTGTTGTTGTTTTTGCTGTATGTGACACAGTCATTTCCACAAGTATTTATTATTATTCTTATGAAAAATAACTGAAGAAAAGGTCCCATAAGTTACAACTTTGATGTCATAGGATATCAACAGGGTTTATTTTGCTGTTCCTTTTTCTTTATTTGATTAAAATTAAAGTTTTATGTTCATGTTTATGTTGTTGCGATGAGCTTCTTGGCTCTGACCAAGTGCCAGTCGCATATCGCGCCCCTAGTGGTGGGCACTTTGCGATTCTGACCTGAGGCAGGGGGAGACCTCGAAATAGGTAGCAATGATATGATTCCGTGGGCTCAGCAGAAAGCCTTAGCCCTGCAGAATTAAAAAGTGAAGATTCATTCCTCATGGTGATGACTGTGGGGAGAATTCACATGTTTTGCATACTTGCATACTTCTCCCCCCTGATCCCCCCCCCCCCCCCCATGTGCTCCACCATATATCACATGCCTCTGTTTTAAAGTGAAAGGCAGACACTTCTATCCCCGTGACTGAGTCCACAAAGTCATTACACGAGCCGGGCGGAGAGAGCAACAATCTCATTCACAGCTGTCCCACAGGCCTGAGCAGTGTTATATATCACACTCCTTGGGAATGCACTAAGAGGAAACCACCACATCCCAGGAAATGGGCAGTCAATAGCCTCCGACAGGAAGATTTATCAGCCCCCACCAGGATGGCAGAGCATTGATTAGCTCTAATAAGAAGGAATAAGTCTGTCTAACATTTCTCTCTGAATTTCGCAGGGCTGGAAACACATTTTTTACTTTTTAAATTTGATTTTATTTATTTATTTATTTTTTGGGTATCCATTTGTTTGTGTGATGGCATTATGGCTAGTCTGTCAATAAATCAGGACAAAAGCGAGGGCACGCCCAATACACAAAATGCATTTGGTGTATTTCTGGTGTTTAAGGCTTACGTATGTTCTGAGGAAATCTCTATGTATAAATCCAACACTAGTAGAACTAGTTTTGTTTATGTCAGGAGTGGAAGTGGAATTTGCTCTGCAGTATTGGTCATTTTACTAGTAGAGTAGTTGTAGTAGCAGTTTACTGGCAGTTGATCAGCTGAAAATTGAAAAATGGGTGGGATTATTATTGGTCTTGATTTGTATTCAATCCCTTTCCTTCATTAACAATACGATTAATTTGATTAAAGCGACTAATTCACAGAATACCCATTGCCACCCAGTTCTCCTCAATTAGTCTACTAGGCATGTAATAAAAAGAGTTTTTATTTGCATTGCAAAATTGTGTTCGTTTTGCCCTCATTATTTAAAATTGTGTTTACACCACAATTTTAGGCAGTGTAACTTTTTAAGTGATTAACTTAGTGATTAAAACTATTTTTTTGAAATTGAATTTGTTCAATCTCTCTGACATAATGTGAAGAAAGAATCGGCGTGCTTATTTTCCAAAGAAAACAAATGAAAACAGGTTGACACAAATGTAAAAAGTAAAGTTCTCCCCCGTCTATGTTCAGTTCAGTTCATGGGTAGCTTGCGGTAGTAGCACTGTTCCAGTGGAGGCAGTACAGTAATATTTATGCTGTAGAGTTTGGTCATTTTAATAATAACTGTAAAAAAAGCCCTTGAGGAATTAGCGAGCCGTGACTGGACGCAGTTTGGAACAGCAGGCCGTAAAGCTCCAGGTGTCGACCGGGAGGCAGGATATAGATTTAATCCCGCTGTGTGTGTGGGGAGGGGGGGACTGCACTCCAATGCGACCTGCAGATTCCGTTCTAAGATTGATTTACCTGCCTAGTTTTCCGTTGAATTTACCAGGCGGGTCACGTCTTCAAGTTGGGGAGCCGGCTGCATCATCACAGGCACTACAAAATGGCCCCCGCCTCTCTGTGGCCAGTCCGAAAAACACCAGCGCGGTCCCTTACTGGCCTTTGCACAGGAAGTGACCAGAAAATGTTGATGATTTTGGTTGTCTTTTCCAGAGATAATTAGGGAGGAGAAAGAATATGCCTCCACACACAGGAAGTCACATGTAGTTTGGTAGATGCTTTAAATCACAGATGGCCCTTCCTGCACTTACTCCTCAAGCGAAATATCAAGGGCTCGTTGGGCCTTCAAATAGCGTTGGCTTCGCTCACTCTGAAAGGCATGTACTGCACTCTGCAGGTGACGAGGAATAACTGACATTAACATACTATTTTGCAATTATGTCCAAGTAATCTGGCTTTTGAATAAGAAATAATGCTAGGGCGCAAAGTATTAACATTAATAAATGTGATTAGTCCATTACTTTTGGAAACACACTTCTTGTACGCGTGTGTGAAGCTTGGTAAATCACCTAGTTCTAAAAAAGGAGTACAATGAAAATGAGTTTTTTGAAGCTATATTTTCTGTGTGGGTTTAACGAGCGTTCATAGCGATGATTGTCCCTACAAAAGACAACAGTTTCATTTCACTTCATATAAATCAATTTTAAAATGCAAAATTGCCCAGCTATGAAGGATCTGATGCTTCCGCATATTAGCGCTATCTAATTACGCTGAGATGTAGTGGCAGTTAGTCCTGGCTCATTAAAGGAATGAGAGGGGCTGGTGTGGGAAGCCCCTAAAAGGGGGAGGTAATGAGGATGCGGTTCCAGAGGCTGCCCGCCGAAAGGCTCGCCGTCGCGCTGGGAGGTCACATGGTCAGCCCACGCCTGCCCCGCCACTCTCCGTCTGGAGGAGAACCCGGGGAATCGCCCCCTTCATGATGACTGAATTATTCTGTCTGATTTGTTAGGATTCTGAGGTGGCGCAGGTGGGGTTCAGGTTTTGCATCTTGACCTGGTTCTGCTGGTGTAAAGGAATGGCAGTCGGAGGGTTGAAGGTGGTTTGTGGAGGTGCAAACCAGAGGGCAGTATGGGAAGTTGGGGGTGGACTTTGGGATGTGGGGAGATTGTATGTATGGTGGGGTGTGGGTTTTGGGATATGGAGAGACAGAGTGACAGTGTGTATGGTGGGGTGTGGGTTTTGGGATGTGGGGAGATTCTGTGTATGGTGGGGTGTGGGTTTTGGGATATGGAAAGACAGAGTGACAGTGTGTATTGTGTGGTGTGGGTTTTGGGATATGGAGACAGAGTGACAGTGTGCATGGTGGGGTGTGGGTTTTGGGATATGGAGAGACAGAGTGACAGTGTGCATGGTGGGGTGTGGGTTTTGGGATATGGAGAGACAGAGTGACAGTGTGCATGGTGGATGAGCTTTGGGATGTTGGGATTTGGCATGTCCAGTGGCGGGCAGTAGGAGGGGGGGTTCATTCTGAAGTGGCTGGGAGAGTAATTGGCGGGGGGCGGGTGGAGGCACTCTCTGAAACGCTGGCCACGCGGTGGCCTGTCCCCTGGCCACGGGGAGAGCATCAGGCCACTCATGCGCTCAGGACAGGAGGGTGCCATAAAAACCAAGGACACTCACTCCCTTCCCTCTGATGAAGCAGGAAATGGTCCGTTAAACTCCACGGGGATACTCATTCCATAAAAACCAAAAAAACAAAAAATGTGACTCCACAGACATGAACAGAGGGAGGGAGGGAAAAGAAGAACGCTCATGAAAACAGAAACGGTGACACTTTTTCCAGGCTGGTGACATTTTTTTATTTGCATGTTTTATTTTTTATGAGATTTGAAGATCACCAGTTGTACAATATGAGGTAGCGGTGCAGAGACGTCAAACCCAGAGATAACACACTCACACACACTGACACACAGACACACACACACACACAGACACAGACACACACACACGCATACACACACACACACACACACACACACTCACACTCACACTCACACACACACATGCAAACACACACAGCCACACACACACAAACATACACACAGATGCACACAGAGACACACAGAGACACACACACACACACACACACTCACACACACACACACATGCAAACACACACACAGCCACACTGTCGAGGACCCGGCCCTAGGCCCCCCTGATGAGAGATTGACGGGGGATGGGTTAGAAAGGAATGCATTGTTAACCCCTCGCACACGCCATCGAGGTGGTAGTAAGAACGCCCGTAAGAAGAAAAATATGTGGTTCAGAGAATGAGCAGCCATACTTGTCAGTAGAGGAGTCTGAAGTCGGGAGACTTAGATTTAGGGTTTTAAGGAGCAAGGTTAAAGTTCTGACTGAGAATACCCCAACCCTACAGGGGAGGGGCACAATGCCTGGCTAAAGAAAAACAAAAATAAGGAAAACGGAAGGGATGTCAATACCGAAAGACAATTAATGATTAATGGCGGATGATTTACACTCAGCTATTGGCTGGATGTCCTTTGTAGATCCCTTAAGGCGCCACAAAAAGGGGCACCTGAAGAGGGTGTTGGGATGGTGGCAGGCTTTAACGTCTGGCTTACATGAAATCAAAGTTTGGAGGAAGTCAAGGAGAGATTATGAAACTGACACAGACACCAGTGATGAATAGGTTCATTAAAAACAACATAAGGGCTAGTGTTTTTCCACTCATATATTAAGATGGGGGAAATTCCCAAACCAGAGGGGCCCATGAAATAAAATATTGGGGACAGTTCTTTTGAGGTATGAGAAAATGACAATTGGAAAAACAGAAATAATTAATATGGTCATTAAAAAACAGGTTATATAAAAGATAAATGTCTTCCCGCTTGACATAATGGGGGCATTTCTTATCAAAAAAGGTACACTTTTGTATGCAAAAAAGATATATAAGGAATAAGCTTTTAGACCTTAGAGCAGGATCCCAGAATTTGGCTTCAGAAGATATCTACGAGCTGTTGAAGAGAGAGCAACGCAAGACAGTCAAGCTGGAGTGGCGCGCTCCCTCTGCGCGCCACTCCAGGATATGGATATGGAGAGAGGAGTGACGTACGCGGTGCGGACTCAGGTGAAGAAAGAGCCACGCAGAACAATTATAACAAAGCTGGAGTGGTAATTATAATCTATATTACTTGTAGAAGTAGGAAAAGTAACATATTATAAGTTTACTTTTATATATCTTTTATTTCTTATTAGGATACTATATAAAGTAGAAAAATGTAGAGAAATTATCATATTTAGATAAATATAATATTATAGGAATAGTTTCTTTTTAAACGTCAAGAAGGGGGAGCTATAGGATAAGGCTAAGGCCAAAGAGGATGGATATAGGAAGGGTGTACCTTGATTTTTAAACATCGTGGTGGAAAGGTAATTTAGAAAGAGCTAAGAGGGGTATATGTAACTTGCATGTGATTAGCAAACTGCAAAAGATGATATGTACACTGTAATCTGTACAACTCTATTCTTTTGATTGATTATAATAAAGTATATCTTACTATAATCATATGTGATAAAGATTCTTTAGAGGAATACATTGAATACAGGACATCGATTACCAGATTTGCATCACACCCTTCACTTCGAGACTGGGCTGGAAGTTCAGTAGAACTTACCAGGGCTCCAGGACGTTCGGAGTACTTGATTTCGTCCCCGAGACACCTCATGGTGAGGTACTGCTCGTGGGAACGTGAGGTCTGAGCTCGGCAAGGGGTCCATGGCTCACGACAATTTTGGCGCCCAACGTGGGGCACGAGCAGCAGAGAATTGCTCACGGCCTATTGAGGCATTGTCCGAGTGGATTCCTACTCGAGGGTCTCGAGTTGATTACTGGCACTGAAGAGAAAGGTGCTGGACACCTAAGTAGTGAAACCGTAAATACTCGAACTCAAAAGGAATCGAAGTAATTTAGAATAAGTTACAATATTAGAAAACTGTATAGGACAGTAGATTCTAATAAAGTAATAGTATACATATCAATTTATAAATAGGTGGGAAAATGGCTGTCAGTGAGATGCCAGACCCACATATAGAAGTATATTTCCTAATAAAGAATAGCCCATAGTAGGGACTACTAGGGACTACAAGTCGCGCCTCCGACAGAGGGAGAGGTATTGGTTCGGAAAATACATAAAGAGAATGGATATTTCTCTTTTAATGTAATTAAGAACTTGAATAGGTTACATATACCCAAGCTGAAAGAGGTAGTGAAGGGAGTAGTTAAGAACTGCTCACAATGCCAGATGATTAATACACCACACGGCCTGTGGAGTGCTGGATTAACTATAAGGTCGGGAGTACCCTGGGGAAGTATTTGCATGGACGTGGCCGGTCCTGTAGTACGATCCACAGGGGGGCACCGATACTTGCTGATAATAGTTGATTCGTGCACTGGGTACACCCTGGTCCATCCTCTGCGGCAAGGTACGGGGAGACAGATTCTAGCCAAGCTAGAAAGCACAGTAATGGCAATAGGAAAACCTAAAGAAATTAGATCAGACAATGGAGCACATTTCAAGAATACCCTTATCAATAAATGGTGTATCAAAAACAATATAGAAAGAATATTTTCCCCACCCTATCATCCCCAAGAAAATGGGATAGTAGAGAGGAAGATACAAACAGTGAAGAGATTAATAGCTAAAACTTGTAATAGCAAGGATTGGGATCAGAACCTCATAAAATTACATGAGCAGATAAATGACTATGACACTACGGGGGGGGGCACGGCCTTTTATAAAATGTTCCAAAGGGAATATGAAACCAGAGAAACAGGGAGACCAGTAGTAAATACCGCTCCTCTGTGCCCCTTACAGGTAGGAGATCAAGTCAGAACTAGAAATCAAGGCCCACAACCAGGTGTCCCTGTAAAGGTGAGGTTTGGATAGGGTAGAGAAAGTGTTAGATAAAAACACGGTAGAATTGAAAAAGGGAGGAATAACCTCAGTAGCACAGTGTAAGAAAATATAATGGAGATAGGATCACAGAAATATTTACTGCCTAAAAGCTTGTTCCCTAAAGTCTGGGTCAAGGTGGTCAGACAGACAGAGGGAACATTTAGAGTTTTAACAGCTAGAAAAGGTCATGACCTGGCACAACATGGGGGCCAGAAATTAATAAAACCTTGTCCAGTGCTGGAAGAAATTAAAGGACCAGGCTGTTGCATCATGTGTTCATGTAATGAATTAAGGCCAGGATATCAGGGACCTGGTGGGGCAAGAGTACCCCCAAAAATAGAGGGGTTACCAGGGGACGCCCTATGGGGAATGACAACCCAGACAGGGCATTCTCCAGTAGTAATGATGCACAGATTAGTGGTCTGTGGACAGTGCAGGATTAGCATTGCGACAAATACCACTTTTCTCATGGCCAGAGAAATAGAGGGGCCTGAGAAGGGGGGGCAGCCTAGGAAAAAATGTAGCTGCCTTGAAACAGCAGAAGGGGAACTTGTGACATGTAATGAGTGCAGGGAACTCACTTTCGAGGGATCAGCTGTAGCAGCGGGCCTCACTCATGCATTAATCCCCTATGATAAAAACGAGACCTCCAAAGGTCAGGAAAAGTCAACATATGCCCAGCCCATTATGGGTAGACAAAGAGATGACCAACTAAGAAATGTTATTGAACAGACATACAACTATGGGCCCACCTGGCTGCTGATGGTTAACCGAAGGGGAGAGACAGATACCAGACCTATGAGGTTTAGGCGAAAAGCCATAAATAGAGAAGGAAGAGTAGTATGGAGATTAACAGATTATAAAGAGGAAGTTAAAAATTGTCTGTACCCACCAGAAGATGCTGAAATACTAGACATACCTTTTGGGGATCATAAAACCAGAGCATGGTACAGCAGTGATACAGATTTATTAATGAGAAAGTTCAAAGCTAGAGCACAAAAAGTAGGGCAAGTGGCATACTTCAGGTTACATGCTTTCCCTGTAGAAGGGATATTAAAAGGGGTGAGAAGACAATTAATTGTGTGCGCAGAAGGCCTAATTGATGATAAAGGGCAAGTGAGAGAAACAATTGTGGTTGAGGAATCTCGGAGGGGAGCCACAGGGCGGATAAACCCTCGCCGCAACCATTCTGATGATAAAGACGAGGCCACAGGGCCTCTTTACACACTAACCATAACAGTCACCACCAGAGTTGGGGTTGGCGAAGGTGTATACTCTGTTTCAGCTAGGCACTCAGTGGAACCCCTGTCTACAGACGCTGACGGAAAAGCAGCTGAACCTGTAGTTCCAGACCCCGAGCCAGAGTACAAGGACGTCCACGATTTTGCTACTACAATACCACTGAGAAATAACCCGAACAATGGAGGACCTAGAGATGCTTCTCAGCAACGATGCACAAGGAGGCCGAGAATGTCGTGCTTCAGCGGGTGTTTCCGATCAGGAAATGCTGACAGAGTACATGAAAATCCGAAATCAAAAGAAAAATCAACAAATCCTGCGCAGTGAGTCTTTGAAGAAGGGACAAAATCGGGAAAAGAAAGGGTTAGCAATACTAGGGTTAATAATTTTTGTAGTAGGAATAGGATTAGGAAATTATATAATGAAATATAGAGTCCCTTACCAATACACATGCGTTACTAAGGAAATAAATGTGATCTGGTGTGAATACAACATGACATCACCAGGAAGTGAAAATAGTACTGAAAATTGCGGTCAGGAAATGAAAAACGAAACATGCTGTCACTATTTGACTCAAGGAGGTCGGAAATCCAGTATGATAGAATGCGATGTCAGCTGTATCAACACAGACGGGAAACAGAAATGTTCAAGAGGCAGGCAAACTCGATATTATCCAAGCTCATTGGGGCATAAAGTAAAGCGGGAGGTCCCGACAAAAAATACTCAAAAGGCAAGGAGATGTGAGCTTAGATACCCCTTGCTTATAAGGAAAGGGTTACCGAGTTACACTGGACTTCGATGGTCACAATTAGAACAACGAGGAATAATATGGGGACCCACAACACCACTACTCACTAGTCTATATATAGGGGACCCGCAACAATATCCCAAAATAGATAAATCAATAAAGATACAAAAGGAACTAGGGTGGACAAATACATATGTATATCAGAATAGAACTTTACTGTGTACATTAGCCTATTGGAGTCAAGATAAATTTCGAAAGGGCATTTGGGCAGCTGATACAATCCAAGCAATGCCATCGTTATTGATTAAGACAGTAATACCTTCTCGAGAAATAGTAGAGAAGATACTTCAGAAAGAAAGGGAGATGATAGAAGAAATGAGACAGTATGCAATATCAGTATATATAGAAGACGAAAAAGATATAAGGGAAAAATCAATCTCCAAAAACGACATTAAAAAGGGTGTAATGACAATGGCATGCACCTGGGAAGATGATGAATACGTAACCTTCAGATATAGGCCCGTAGAAGAACAACTTAGGAATTGGATAAGTTGGTACTGGAACAAAGTTATGAAAGGAAAAGATCCTAAAACAGATTACAAGGAAGAATGGATTCATTATACGTTAATGAGTGGTTGGTGGGAGGCCTATGCTGGAGATATAGGGAATAATGCACAAAACCAGGACTATTTTAAAAATTATGTCCATGACCACTTCGTGCCACCGCTCAGAACTAATTACACAGGGAAGCAAGAACATGGAGCTAAGCCTCAACTAATATATTTTAATGACAAATTTGGGAAAAGGTTGTATATAGTAAATCAGACTTCTGGGGCCCTACTTAAAAATATGGGGGTCATAACCCCAGATAACACCTGTAAGAGAGGAAAAGAGTTAATATGGCAACAACCAGCTTGTGACCTTCGAGACGACTTGCGTCTGGTATGGAAAGCTTGGAAGGAGATGATTAATGCAGGACATGTATACGAAGGATATAAGTGGATGAGAAACTTAACTCTTTATAGCAATACAGGTAAACGTATTTTTATAGGGAGAGGAGGGGTCTCTAATGTGATCAGAGCAATCTGGACAGGAGTTAAACAAGGAGTGAATAATGGAGTAAATATGTTTAAAGAAACCACCTCTAATATCATGTCCTGGGGATGGGACACTATTAAATCCCTGTTTGGGCCCTGGGTATGGGTTATAGGAGTTGGAATATTAATCATAGGAATAATATATGTCATTTTTGTATGCTTAAGGTGCAGGCGTCATGGACAACAGTATGCATATCACAAGCTCGAGTCTCAAAAACAAGAGCATGAGCATCAGCGTACTTTTGCTGAAATCTTGACCCGACGACCCCGGCAAGAAATCACTAACTGTTAAGGGAGGCCTAAGATAGACATAAGGAAAAGATAGAGGGGTGAAGGATACTGACCTCAAAAACCAAAATGGCTACCCAAAACACAAACAGATAAGGTATAAAGCCTGGAACAGTCAGAGACACAGGTCACAGCAGAAAAACAACTGAGGCAAGCATATTGGAATAATGGCAACTTGGAACAGTTCCTATGAAACCATGAGCCTAATCGGGAATGTATCAGGGGAAGGAAATCTGGGAGTGCGGGATAACGGTGAAGCAATACCGTTAGCTCTATCCATGGTGAGTTCCCTCCTCCGAGCTCTTGATTTGAATCTTGGTAACATAGTAACAGTAATTAAACTCATTAGGAGTAAAAATTGTTAATTGAATTCTAAAATCAAAATATGGTTTTATTTGGAATGCGGATTTCAGGACAAGATTTCAGACAAAGATAACAAATGTAATTTGAATGCTGAATGAGATTTGATTTTTTGTCAATAACAGGCACCTTATGAATACAAATATGGAATTACAAATTTACTAAGTGGCTAGTATTAATACAACATGCATTGGCTATGGGATATCTAAATTCTAATTTTTTTAATAGGCAGGTATTAAGAAATAATATAAATGCTATACCTGATCATGCTTGTGTTCGATGGGTCACAAATAATAACAGTCCTCAGTTGTATGTCCATGGAAATGCAAATACTTGTGAATCCAAAATGTAGGGGCAGGAGCCCAGAGAATGATTTATATATCTTGTGTACTTAGAAATCAAAACTGACACCTGAGGCCTAGGGCCTCCAAACAAAGAAGGGGATTCACAGGAATCCGCACACTGAAGTTACAAATTCAAAATTAAACTCCAAAGAGAGATGTCCCGTGTAAGAATAGTTGCATGGCCTCCTGCACCAAACCAGCAAACCGTATACATAAATCTACGCATCCAACAGAGATGTAACTTGATCCGTTGGACGTTTAAGATTGATTGGGAAAATCCTGCTGGTTAATAAATAACCATTCTCACAAGGAAAAGAGAAATCTCGTAGTGAATATCCATAAAAATAATAATAATAATAAACCCCTAAATTGTTCACTGGGCCTAATCGAAACCGTGTAAATATATAAAAGAATTAAGTTCCTAGGGAATATAGATAATCAAAAACGCATGGAAAAACTTATATATTCTAGTAGAGGTAGGATGGAAAAATAATATAAAATAAAGAAAAATTGTATTTGATCTCTTACAGAATAAAACCGGGAAATGGATTGTGGAAAAAGAACAAGTGGAAGCCAGTGAATCACAATTCCCAGTGACAGCCCTAAAAGAGGGGTTCGCAAATGAAACAGATACACCCAGAAATCCCATAGAATTAGGAGGGTATCGTAATCATATAGTGAATACTTTGTTTGCTTTTGGAGATAAGAAAAGGTTATTTAACACCTGCAACCTCAAATACCCCCCACTAGATTCCTGTCTAAACTGTGAGAAAACCGTGAGGTCTAGGCGGGGGGGCCAGGGGCCTAGACGGTAGTCTCTGCACCCCATGCTTTGTCTTGAACAAGAATGAATGCATCAATATTATCAACCTAGACAATCACAGAGAAAAATTTGAAATTTTAGAGAATACAATGACTGTATATACAGACATTCCAAATTACCCATTGTCAGAGGGATTATTCACACCCATAACATGTATCAGCATGATTAAGTTCTATCCTTATACTGAGGAAAAACAAGATATTGTGACAATACGCAGGAATATATTTCCGTATATCTACGAAGACCTTGAAGGGAAACAACAAACTAAATATATAATCAAGAGAAAAAAAGTACCCTCTCGACAGCTGTAAAAACACTCGAACGGGGAGAACTATGTGGGGAAGGGGTTTGTATTATCTGTATATTATTTTATTTTTAAAGACAGTTTGGGGTATACCCCTGAAGGAGAAGTACCGAACAAGGACAGGAGGTGACGATGTGTACAGAAAGGCTTTCCTGGAACAACAAGCCTTCCTCAATGGAAGGAACAGTTTCCAGATTACACGCTGTATCCCTGAACCTGAAGGAGGAAAGATCCCAAGGAGTCGGTGCATCATCTGCTTTGAGGATGTGAGAGACGTTGCCCATTTCACGCTGCGAGGAGGCATGCGGGGATGCCTGGAATGCGTCTGCTTCAACATGAAGACAACGCTCAGGAATGGACAGGACTTTGGATACGAGGCTCCTGTAAAGGAGTGGCTTTTGGGACTATTGGTTGCATCATTGTTTTATTCTTTTATTTTTTGTTTTTATATTAGCACACTGCGGATGTGCAACTGTCTAAAATGAGGTGGCTAACGATGGAGTGAGGCACGAAACAGGCACACTACTGTTGGATAAGCTTGCTATGTGTGTGGCTTAGAAGCTGCAAAAGGGGGAAAATTATATAGAATATTTTCCATAGTTATTCCTAGTTATTCTATGATAATCTTATGAATCAGTATGATTATCTTATGTTATTCTATGTATCAGGATGAGCAAAGTAGACAAAATATTTTGCTCTTTGAACATGTTATCATTTATATGATAGAAGGATTATGGAAGAAAAGTATAATATAACCTAGGATTTATATATACAGATATGTATTCTCATGCATATAGTCAGAGGACTGTTAAATAATAAATTGTTCTTGTGACAGATAACCAGAAAGAATGTAAGGGAGGGGTGAGTGCTCTCCTCAGCTTACGTCATATAGGCATATGTGCAGGAGATAGGGCAGAATACTTTCCCATTGGTAGGTGTGCTCATGGGCTTGATTGATGATAAAAAACAATGAGGAGGATGACAGATGGGAGCCCAGTTAGTACTTGGTACTCCCTACCGTTTGATACCTGGATATTAAAGTTATGTGAGTTAATTGAGAGGCACTTACGGGCTAAGATTGGCTTAGTGCGAGGGGTTGAAGGGGGTGTCGAGGACCCGGCCCTAGGCCCCCCTGATGAGAGATTGACGGGGGATGGGTTAGAAAGGAATGCATTGTTAACCCCTCGCACACGCCATCGAGGTGGTAGTAAGAACGCCCGTAAGAAGAAAAATATGTGGTTCAGAGAATGAGCAGCCATACTTGTCAGTAGAGGAGTCTGAAGTCGGGAGACTTAGATTTAGGGTTTTAAGGAGCAAGGTTAAAGTTCTGACTGAGAATACCCCAACCCTACAGGGGAGGGGCACAATGCCTGGCTAAAGAAAAACAAAAATAAGGAAAACGGAAGGGATGTCAATACCGAAAGACAATTAATGATTAATGGCGGATGATTTACACTCAGCTATTGGCTGGATGTCCTTTGTAGATCCCTTAAGGCGCCACAAAAAGGGGCACCTGAAGAGGGTGTTGGGATGGTGGCAGGCTTTAACGTCTGGCTTACATGAAATCAAAGTTTGGAGGAAGTCAAGGAGAGATTATGAAACTGACACAGACACCAGTGATGAATAGGTTCATTAAAAACAACATAAGGGCTAGTGTTTTTCCACTCATATATTAAGATGGGGGAAATTCCCAAACCAGAGGGGCCCATGAAATAAAATATTGGGGACAGTTCTTTTGAGGTATGAGAAAATGACAATTGGAAAAACAGAAATAATTAATATGGTCATTAAAAAACAGGTTATATAAAAGATAAATGTCTTCCCGCTTGACATAATGGGGGCATTTCTTATCAAAAAAGGTACACTTTTGTATGCAAAAAAGATATATAAGGAATAAGCTTTTAGACCTTAGAGCAGGATCCCAGAATTTGGCTTCAGAAGATATCTACGAGCTGTTGAAGAGAGAGCAACGCAAGACAGTCAAGCTGGAGTGGCGCGCTCCCTCTGCGCGCCACTCCAGGATATGGATATGGAGAGAGGAGTGACGTACGCGGTGCGGACTCAGGTGAAGAAAGAGCCACGCAGAACAATTATAACAAAGCTGGAGTGGTAATTATAATCTATATTACTTGTAGAAGTAGGAAAAGTAACATATTATAAGTTTACTTTTATATATCTTTTATTTCTTATTAGGATACTATATAAAGTAGAAAAATGTAGAGAAATTATCATATTTAGATAAATATAATATTATAGGAATAGTTTCTTTTTAAACGTCAAGAAGGGGGAGCTATAGGATAAGGCTAAGGCCAAAGAGGATGGATATAGGAAGGGTGTACCTTGATTTTTAAACATCGTGGTGGAAAGGTAATTTAGAAAGAGCTAAGAGGGGTATATGTAACTTGCATGTGATTAGCAAACTGCAAAAGATGATATGTACACTGTAATCTGTACAACTCTATTCTTTTGATTGATTATAATAAAGTATATCTTACTATAATCATATGTGATAAAGATTCTTTAGAGGAATACATTGAATACAGGACATCGATTACCAGATTTGCATCACACCCTTCACTTCGAGACTGGGCTGGAAGTTCAGTAGAACTTACCAGGGCTCCAGGACGTTCGGAGTACTTGATTTCGTCCCCGAGACACCTCATGGTGAGGTACTGCTCGTGGGAACGTGAGGTCTGAGCTCGGCAAGGGGTCCATGGCTCACGACAACACACACACACAAACATACACACAGATGCACACAGAGACACACACACACACACACAATGAATCAATGGTATTGAGAGAAGAGTAAGATGTAAAGATCCGTTCATCCTGATCTGCACTTTACACCACCCACGTCCATTTAGGTGTAATTTCCTCCCTAATGTGACCACTTTTTTTTTTCACTGGACAAAAATCACTTTTATCACTTTAAAACTGTAATTCTTCCTCCTCCTTGAGTGTGGGCTTGTCAAACAAAAGTGATTCTCATCTCAGGATGTGGAAGCACTCACTGTTGATCCCCATATTTATCCCTGACTGCTCTCTCAAGCTGTCCTCTATAGCAAAAGGCCCCTGTCCCCTATTATTTTAGTGCAGCCTGGTGTCACGATCAGATCTTCTGTTTTTCTGGAATATTCTACCTTAACTGTCCCTATATGTCTACAGAGTATTGTATCTTAACTGTCCCTGTATTGTTCTGGAATAGTCTAACTAGACTGTCCCTGTATTTTCCCAGAAGCTTTTCAGGAGCTGACTTGGTAATACCTGGATTGTTTTCTCATTGCTTGTACCTTTTTTCCCCCAGGCTTTCCTCTGCTCTTTGTATCCATAGCTTAACTAATCTCCTCTCCTGTAACCGTGGTCACCAGCTCCTTAAATCCAGCTCCAATGCCTTCCATATCTTTGCCCTCTTCCCTCTCCCTTGCTGGACTGAGCCGATAGCAGCTGTAAAGCTGGCACTAATGTGTATCTGTTTCCCACAGCAGGTTGTTCCTCCCTCCTTTCGGCTGTTGAGATGGACAGCACGGTTTTCAGCAGATCTTGGTCATTTTCTGTTAATTTAGTCATTTATCAGGATTTTCTGTCTCTCATATTTCTTAGTAGTATTTTCACTTCAGTAAATGTTGTACAAGTTCAGTAAATGTTGGAACCTAACATGAACAGTGCTTCCATATTGTGAATCTATTATTATTATTATTATTATTATTATTATTATTATTATTATTATTTGCATTAGTATTAGCATTAGCATTAGTATTATTGCTGCTGCTGTTGCCTTGATTGTAAAATCTTTACATATGAATTTGATGAAACCCTCATTTACAAAAGAGGATTCTAAGTGAAGTGAGCGCTGTCTCTTAGCCAGGGTTGTCTGGCTGCAGCTCCTTTTCTCTTCTGCATTCATTCTTCTTTTCTAGGTTACAGCCGCTTTCCTGCTGACAAACTCAAACACTGAAAATCTTCTGCCGTGTGACAAAACCTCTCCGCACCCACACACCCACACACACACACCCACACATACACACACATTCTCTCGCTCTCATAAACACGCGCAAACACAATCTAATACATCAAGATGTTTTCCAGGCGATGTTTCTATTTTTCATGAATCCCGTGTTTGGTAAAATCTAAAAAATGCAAACTGAAAAAAGTGCAATATGTTCACACACCTACAGAGATGGGCGCCATCCCTGTCGGTAATTGGAAACTCTGAGCCGTGAAGTTTCTGTGGGAATAATTCCGCGTTTGCCTACACAGAGTCCTAGTAAAATAACACCTTGGCAATCGTGCTTGGCAGTGTTTCTGTGATGTGGGGCTCTTATGAAAGGGAGGAGAGGCGGAGGAATTTCGACAGCTGTTGCCACTACCGTGTCTCATCCCCTCTCTCCATAAAGGAGCGACACGCAGAAGCCGAGAACACGCTGAACCTGAAATTGAAATGGTGAACCTAATCACTTTGGTAGCACAAAAAAAGAAGAATGAGGGGACTGGTGGGGCATGGGGGGGGGGTTTAATGTAGAAAAACAAATATGGTCGCTGAACTGTGTTTTATAAATCATTGAAATTCTTGTAGCATGCAGCTAATGCGATTGTCTGTCTCCGTTTCTGGTGACCTGTGAAAATACCGAACCTCTTTCAGCTTGCTGGCCACAAGGGGACAAACAATATTGAACTCATGATTTGAACAATTCGAGTACTGTTTGAACCCCTGTCTGTTTACATTTCTTCTGATGTGTGCGACACTACATGACATGACGTGTGCCATTTGTTGGCTGTGAATTCCGTGAAACAGAAACAAAATTTTATCCCAGTCACCCACACCCCCCTCCCAAAATCAACTCGCCCTACAAACTAATGTTTTTCTCGACCAGTGAACACCCGCAGCCAAAGCAGAAGTATCAACACCGCTGAACACATCACAGCTGGGCTCTGTTTTGTGCTTCTACGCCTTAAAGTCCTTACGGGGGAGAAATTAGGCATCCAGAAATCAATTTTCCATCCATCCCACTCACCTGAAAATGAAACTGATTGCTTTTGAATTTCTTGTACTTCTAGCTTATGTTTGTACTCCTCTCCTGAGGAAATCTGCAAAGTACTGTTGCATTCTGTCTGGACATGTTTTCTTGCTTGAAATATGAACTGAATAAAATGTAGAGCCTTTCAAGATCATTGCTACCTTTAAGTTCTTCTGGAAAGCCCTCTTCAATTCTATTCACTGCGTGTTTCCCATTGGGTTTAAGTCCCTGATAGCTATTGCTTAGCATTCCTTTTGAAAAATGATTTATGTTCATTTTGAGGTGTGTTTTGGGGTCATTGCCATGTAGAAAAGCAATTCATTTCTGTCATTCAGTTCACCTGTGTTTGGTTGCCTGTTTCCTCACTCACATGTATTTAACACGTCCCGTTTCTCCTAGTCTTTGCCAGATTGTAATGTGTGTAAGCAGTGTGTGTTCCAGTGTTTTTCTGATTGCCTTCTGTGTTCTGACATGTTTTGTGTACCCCGACCTCCGCTTTCTGGATTACCCTTCTGTCTCTGATTGGATTTTCTGTTGTCGGACTTTGATTGGACTTTTGTTAAATGCTTACTGGATCACGTTCTGTACCTTCGCCTATTTGGATTGTCGAGCTGTGTTTGAACCTTCGTCTGTGATCACGATTACATTTTGGATTGTCCCTGCTGTGTCTGGTCGCCCTGTGTTTGGATTGTTAGTGACCCTGACCATGATTCTGATTATCCTCTCTGTCCCTGTTTGCCAACGATTGATCCCTGCCTGTCTGTCGTCACTAAATAAACACTCTATTACTATGTACTTCCTGGTTGCTATTGGTTACTCGACCCAGGGTCCTCACAGTGACAGTCAGGGTCATGGGGGCCTATCCCAGCATGCTTTGGGTAAGAGGAATATATCGTCGAGGATGAGAGGCTCGTGCAGACACAAGGAGATCAAACTGAAACCGGGGGCCTTTTGTAAGGCAGCAGTGCTAACCACCGCACTACCCAAAACGTCCTAATTTGTGGTGGAATTTACTTTTAGCAGCAAAACAGCCTTGAAGTATCAATGGCCCACCCCCATATTTGAAGTTATAAGAAATGTTTTTACTTAAAAGTGCATATCTTTGTATAAAAACAAAACTTTCTTTATCTGTACCGGGGGAAGGGATTGGGCCTATCTGCAGCAGCAAATACATCTGTCAATATGTCGCAAAACTCATTAAAACCCGCCTTTTATTGTGCACAACAAATTACCCTCATTTCATTTCTCGTTTAACGCTCACTTTTGCTTTCTGCTTCTCATTTTCCAGATATCTTCCCAATGACAGATTGGTGAACTTTAGGAATAAATAAAATCTCTGTGCAACACATTCTGTGCATTTTAGAACAGGGTATGCGAGATTTGATGAGAGATTTGATTTGTTCACCAACAGCTTTTTCGATGGGTGTATATCCTTTGAGATGTTTATGTATTATGTCCAAAAATTAGCTTTTGGTGAGCCAATCCATTTCTTGTCAATTTTAATAATGATCTCCTCAAGCCATTAAACTTTGCGATGAAATGGGTGCTGGCGTGAGATAAGGCCCATTGACCGTGATGTAACATACAATAAAGCTGTTTTATGCGGGAGCACATTTGGATTTTAATAGAGCGCTGCGCGGATAGTCTGGGCCGGTGACTGATGCCCCCACCTACCCTTCTGTTCTTTAAAGAATCCTGTTTTTTTTTTTTTTCTTTTTGTCCGAAGCATAGGGAAAATAAGCAAATAAATAAGATAATAAATATTCCTAATTGCCTGCGGGCACGGCGATAAAGAAGGGGCGTGCTACCTTGGCTGCCGTTGCCGGTCTCGCCTCTCGCCCTGACGCTCGTGAATCAGACAAGAAGAGACAGTGTTATTAGAGTTATGCAAAATGGCGCACGTGGAGGATTGATGAAGCCAGGCCTGGGGGAGTGTATATCCTCACACTGCCTGCGGAGGTTTTTACCGTGTGTACGTTTACCTCTGTCAGACCGGGCCTTCGGAGGAGAGCCTTCTCTCAGAGAAGGGATGAGGCGTGGAACTTGAACGAGGCCAGGGAACCTCGCCCAGACTTTCTCTCTGAAACTGCTAAGCCTCTCATCAGGAAAGGACTCTGAGGTTCCAGTCAAGGTTATTTGTTTTTGGCAAATAATTCTCTTCCTCTCTCTATCCCTCTCTGTGTGCCTGACTCTCTTCTTCTCTCTGTCAATCTCTGTGTGTCTGTCTCTCTCTTTCTCTCTTTTTTCTTTCTCTCCTCTCTCTTCTCTCTCTCTCGCTCTCTCTCTCTCTTTCTCTCTTTCTCTCTTTCTCTCTTCTCTCTTTCTCTCTCTCTTCTCTCTCTCCCTCCCTCTCTCTCTCTCTCTCTCTCTCTCTCTCTCCCTCTCACTCTGTACATGTTCCGGCATGCAGGAATGTAGGAGATGTGCCTATGAGCTGTGGGCTTGGACTGGGCTCTGACGCTCTGACGCACTGATCCGCAGATTTTCCTTCAGCTCGCAGACAAGAAGAGGAAGTGCGGGGAGGTGGAGTAGCACGGCGGAGCCTCAGTCAGTGTCCAGTGACTCAGCATCCGTTTCGCAGCACAGCGATGGCCGTTATTTCAGCAAGGGCTCTGCCCGCATACCGCCACAGAGGAGTTTCCTGCCCTTTCACGCACCGGCACCTACTCCCGCGATGCGCTCGCTTTCCCCGCTCAGTGAGATCTGACCTCATCCTGCTTTCATGAGCATTATTAGGCCCGGGCTCCGGCGACTGGCCTGGTCAGGCGCCATTTCGCAGGGGCGGAAGAGGCGGGAGGCCACTGCGATGGTGCTCGACGCTCCATTACTGCTTCCGTCCGTTACTAACCCTGCTGTACAATCCAGCTATGCCAGCTTGGCCAGCTTTAAAGTCCAGCTGGCCTAGCTGGGTATGTGCTGGTCAACCAGCATGGCCAAGCTGGTCATAGAGTTGCTCTAGCTAACCACCTAGTGCTGGTAGCTTGTCTGAGCTGGTAGCTGTTTCAAAACATAGCTCAAGCTGGTTTTTTTTTTCAGCAGGAAAGGCAGTGGGGAGAAGGGAGCCTTTGAGGTGATCCCATGATTCAGCGGGAAATGTAGAGAAGACTCAGACTTTAAGTCCATAAGTTTATCAGGCTGGCATTTAACGTGCCATTGAAAGTATTGTGAGTCAGCTTGTTGCCGTGCCAACCACTGCCCAAGGGGACGGTGGGAGGCATGATCACACACACGCAGAGGCGATATCAGCGATGGGAGCGTCTCTTTTCAACCTGAGAAGTGAGCGTCTTTGAGGACGGGGGAAAGGCACTTATCAAAGCGCTTATCACAATGTTCGCGGTGGCTTCTCAAGCCCCCTCCGTGACCGCCAACTCTACATGAGGTCGTGTCTTTCCCACGAAAACCCTTTTCTTCAGCCTGCGAGAGTTTCCTTAAATAAAATAATCAAAAATTAAGGATATCCTCGTGGGTCTTAAACAGAAAAGATAAGGCCTGAGGCTTGATTGAAAGAGAAACACTTTCAACAAGAAAAACAGGATTTTCTGTCCAATAGAATGCCGCAATAAATACAAGACCATAAAATAGTGTTGTCTTCCTATTCTCCAAGGGGTACGGTATCATTCCGGCGGAGAGGGGAAAAAATACGAAAGGAAGAAACACATCGAAAGAAAAGTAATGAACAAGTAATGAAGTAGTGATAAGGAGTAATGAGCTTGGACACTCTTCCAGACGGCAATATGTTCAGTACCACTGCTCATTTATGGTTGGGCTGGCTCTCCTGCGAGTGGAAAACAGAAATGTGCCACGTCCTCAGAGGGGGGAATTACCTGGGGGATGGGCTGGGAAACGCCGGTCCGCTCTTAGTTTGCTCAGGCTGTCCCGAGTGTTCAGCATCAGTGAATCTCACCCAATCTTCTGCTCCTAAAATTCCTCAGAGACCAGACACTATCCTTCCGTGCCCTTCTCCCCTTCTTAACTCCCTCTTATGGTCTCTCTCCTTCTCATTTTATTTCTTATACTTGTTAATCTTATACGCTCCTTCCCTTACACACTGTCTTTCTCATCCATCCCCCACCCCTCACTCTCTCTCCCTCTCTCTGCCGCGTGATGTTTGTTAATAAACACGGCTAATAAATGAGAGAGAGTGTTTCACTGGAGAACAGACGAGCAGTGTTTGCTGATGAATTGAATCGCACTCAGAGTCAGGCCAGTAGTTTCGCATTAACATATTACATGGCCGTGGGTTGCTATACGGTACCCTACTTTTCAAATGTAATGTATTCAAAGGCGTGTATGAATGCACACAGCACGCGTGATTAACAAGAGTCTGCTAAATTTGCAATTCAATGCTCGTGTTTTTGTCAACAATAGGCTATTAAAATCTTTATATAACCACATCTACATATTTAAAATATATACACGGTATCATAACATTCTGGCAATGCTATATTTTTACCAAATATTTAAACACATTGGACATGCAGCCCTCGCGCGGGGAGAGAGCCTTTTGTTTTAGCGGAGCATGTCGTGGCTGGCTGTGCGCGTGCTGCCCGGAGAATGTGATATTAGTCATAACTCCACTGGGAGCCCTGTACAGGGAAGAAGACAGAGGAGATGTTGTCATAAAACATCAATTACCGATTGTCACTGCGCCATAGTGCCTTACCGGGGGATGCTTGTGAAATGGAGCTTGGTAGCCAGACTTGACCCGTCGCGACGAGCGTTTGAATGATTGATTGATTGACGGCTAGACAGTGAGGGACAGTCACACGGGCGTGTCCGTCAGGTTGTTAGCCCCCCCCCCCCCCCATGCATGCTGCAGTCACCTGCCCCTGATGAGCCAATCATGATGGATTGTGGGCTGTCACTCAGTCCGTCAGACCCGCCCTGACGGGACCAGGTCCAGTCGTCAGACTTCATTGCAGACCACCTGACGATTACCTCTCTGTGACCCCCTGCGCGACCTCTTCGACTGAGGACGGCAGGGGGCTTGGTCTGGTTGGCCGAGTTAGGGATGCGGCGATGAGCCATACTAGTGGAAGGATTAACAGGACAAATGTGGGTTTAATATTAATATTGCCTTTCCATTTATATTGTGCTTTTCTCGCACTCAAACCACTTTACAGTGATTTACAGGGTTGGCACCCTGATCCCCAAAGGATGGCCCATGACTCTTAGCAGCGCTGTACCATAACGGATGGAGGGATGGATTGCACTTTTCATACCAGGATCCTCATGAGCTTTTACAGTGACAGGGAGGGGGGGGGGGATGGGGAGGTCACCAATGTGTAGCATCCACCTAGGTTCTGCATGGCAGCTATTTTGTACAAAAACTGTCAGCACACATCAGCTGAGGTGGAAAGGTAATGGGATGTGGAATATTAAACAGTAGCTGTGATCATATTGTGGCTGAATTGTGGCTGCACACAGCAGGGGGCAGGAGAAAGCACGGCTAACAGCAAGAAAGGTTTGAATCTTATGTGACAGGCCTGAGAAGCACTAAAAAAACATAACTGAAGCCTGCTTCACAAGACGCCTGGTTCTACAATTTTAACACAGATGATATGTCAAACGTATGTAAGTCACACCGGATAAGATCGTACTCTCATCTAATAAGCAATGATATTGCAATTGCAGAGGCCTTGGATATTCACGCTGTTATCAGGCAACAGTGCGGCAGTAAAACTCATTAGGCTTATCTCAATCTGTGGGAATGGTTTCTGACACGGAGAACATAGACAGTGGAACTTGACATTGTGCTGATTATCTTCTGAGAGCCATGCATATTCATGCGCGTACCGTATCAACACGCAGAGGAGACACTTAAGGCAGGGTGTTCGGAGATGAGCTGGCTCTCACGAGCTCAGGCAGGCGCACGGCAGCGTCCGATCCCTTCAAATGAGGGCCTGTGAGACCACAGGCAGGAGGAGCTACGCCGAGGGAGGGAGAGTTCGCTGTTTGGGGAGGCGCACTTGATGGGCGAGGTGGAATGACCGATAGAGCTTGTCGTGTTCCAGGGAGAGGAGGCCCATTCAGACCCCAGTGCTTGCTGGACAGGGTCCCGGTTTTATACTTTGCCCTCAGTGTTCAGTGCATGGAGCACAAGAACTCAACATGTCCCTTCCAAGGGAGGAGTATCCAGCACTGTGCCCATATTCAGAGATTCAGGGGGGGCTCATGGCTGAAATTGGGGGGCCATGGTGTCCCATATAAGTCAATCTCCACCTATGACTGTGCTTCTTCCGAATTACCTCAAACACTGTTCCAGAAAAACAGGCTCATGTTCACATATGACCACTTTCTGCTGATGGAGCTCAGCTTGAACGTTGAATCAAGGGGTGGCAGTGTCATATGTCGAGGAAATTATGTTATGACGGAATGGCTGCAGTAAGTAACAAGCTGGATAAATTGATCATATGTTTAAGAATATAGGCTGTGTAACTCTTTGGATAAGAGCATCTGCAGGGTGTGTAGATGGAAAAACATCTCCCGGTGTCTGAACCACTTGGCGATCGACTGCACAAACTTCCAGGCCGCTTTGGCCAGATTGACAGATTGACATGTCCAGCAGGTTCCCAGAGAAATGCTGCCCCTCCTTCCCATCCACCCCAAAACAATTTCCACCCGGACGAGAGAAATGGCGCCATTCATTTCTCCGGATCCATCGTGTGAGGCCTGTAAACCTTGGGAGTGCTTATCGTGTGGAAAATATGCCCTCCTCTGAGGGCGCGAGCACGCGCTATCCCCACATTAAGCATTTTGACCCGAAGTTAGTCGTAGATCAATGCTGTGGAAATTGGTGCTCATGGCTAATGGATTACTAGCATAAAAATGGAATGGGTGGCAATGGCTATAATCTGCATGAAGAGGATGCACTTCTCTCCTAGAATGGAAACTAGCAGAGAGTGTATGTGTATGTGTGTGTGTGTGTGTGTGGAGAGTGTTTGTGTGTGTGTGTGTGTGTGTGTGTGTGTGTGTGTGTGTGTGGAGAGAGAATGTGTGAATATGTGTGTGTGTGTGTGTAGAGGGAGAGTGTGTGTGTGTGTGTGTGTGTGGAAAGAGTTTGCATGAATATATGTGTGTGTGCGTGTAGAGGGAGAGTGTGTGCGTGTGGAGAGAGTATGCGTGAATATATGTGTGTGTGCGTGTGTGTGGAGAGAGTATGTGTGAATATCTGTGTGTGTGTAGAGGGAGAGAGAGTGTGTGTGTGTGTGTGTGTGTGTGTGGAAAGAGTTTGCATGAATATATGTGTGTGTGCATGTAGAGGGAGAGTGTGTGCACACATGGAGTGTTTTTTTGCGCATGTGTGCACACGTGCTTGTAATACTAAAGATGAGGTAGAGGAAGATGATGATAATGTTGGTAATGAGGACGGTGATTAAATCATATTGTTGCTCAGGAGGGTGAAGTTGTCCATGATGGTTGCAGTGACATGTATAGTAGATGATGGTGATGATGACTGATTGTGCAGATGTTGGTGCTCCTGGTTATCCTGATGTAGGTGACGTTAATGCGGATAGTTATTGTGATGGGAACCGCCGTAATGATGATCACGCTGGCTATGATGGTTGTGTTGATGACGATGACAGTCATAAAAATGATGACAGATGTGCTCATGTTGATCATGATGCTGGTGACAGAGCCCGTAATATGGGTCACAAGCCTGCTAATGATATCATGATCAGCGGTGCCCGATCATTTGCCGAGGGCTGAAATTATGCAGGTTTTAATTTCAACCAATCGCTACACCTTCTGATTTCACACATGAATTCCCTCCTCTCTGGTTGAAGGTGTGTTATTTTGTGAAATCGGGAGGCGTTGCAATTGGTTGGAAGGAAGACTTGCATACAACCGGCCTTCATGGCATAATCGCATGAAGAGTGTGCAGTTCATTAGTGATAGTTCACTAGTAAATCTGAACATGTAAAGGACTTCTTCAACAAGGCTGTGTTATTGGGTCCTTTCATATATATTTCATTCCAAAACAACCCAGGGCGTGCTGCTCTGCAGAGGCCTGGTTACTCCTCACTGCTCAGGACACGCTGAGAAACGGGATCTCCTCGTTCGACACCTCCACACCTCCAAACAGCCACCTGCTCATTTTCTCAGCTGGTGTCTCTGTGAGTGCCCCGGGTCCTCAGGTGCTGTCAGAAGATCCGCCATCATGTTGTTGTTGGGGGGTTTTTTCCTCCCCCCTGCTTGCCGTGCGTTTGAGAGCGGTCCTCTATCTTCCTTCACTCTGAGGGCCCCTGTAAATCAGACACCTCTGCCTGGCCACCCGGGCCTCCCCCTCCCAATGACTCTGATTACCGCGCTGTCAGCTGCCACTCGCATTAATCAGAGCGCGGCCTGGTCCCCATGACCGCCAAAAGACATTAGCCCTGTTTACAAGGGCATATCTTATTTTGAAGCTTCTCTTTATCCCCTTGATCTCTGGCCGGGGCTGAAGCCCTCTCCCATCGATTGAAGCGTAAGGACAACAGTTAAACTCCCTGACCTAAGTCATTAGAGACACCCCCCCCGCCCCCTCCCTTCCCCGAGCGTTCTACACACCGACGTTCCCCAAGTACATCTGGAGCCCCTCCATTTTAGGTCTGAGCCAGGAATGACCAAAGCTGACTTTGCTCCCTGCGATTGGAAGTAAATGAAGCGGAGAAATATTGTTGGCCTGTTCTGTTTTTACATACCTCTGCATTGCTTCTTTTTATTTATTTTTTAGAGAGAATTGCTGTCAGCCTGATTGAATAGGTGGCGCAGAAAAATAACATTTCGAGTTTATAAAATGGATTCCTCCCACCCCAACCCCCCTTGGGTTTGCCCGCAGACTTCAGCGCCTGTTGTTCTGGTTTCAGCCTGATACGTTTGGAGTGACTCGCTGGGGAGCAGTCGTCTTCAGAAGGGTAGAATTCGTATTGTCACAAACCCCAACAAGAACAAAGTCCCCATGCAGCAAAAGCCCACACATTTTCCACCTCAACATGGCAGCCAGTGACACAGTAAAGACCACGCCACCGATCGTACTGGGTCTTTCCAACAGGAAGTGTAAAAGACTGATAAAAACGGTTTACCTGGATCTGCGAAGAGAGGAGTGCGGGCGAACGCCTGCCTCAGCCAGGCAGAGTTTGAGTAAATGAGACTGGCTCTTGCAGCAGGAGGGTTGGTGACCGCTCTGGTTATTGACATGCTGTACTGGAGCCGGTACACAAACACACAAACAGCTGAGGAGGTTATATCGGCCCCGCTGCAAAAATGTCAATGCCCTGACATTTAACACTTTCACATTCATTCACTGTTACACACACACACACACACTTAATCACTCACACAATCACTCAGCCACATGTGCACTCACACACATACACGCACTAACACTCACATCCACAGGCACACCCACATACACTCACACATATAAACGTGTACAACATATATGCATGCATGCATATGTACACACACACAAACCAAATAAAGCACACGCTAACACACATACATACAAACATGTGCACAAACACGTGCACACACGTAGACTCACTCATTGCATCTCATTTTGCATACACAAATGCACTTGCATGTTCAGTTATTCCAGTTAGCAATTCAACACGCATGCAATCAGTCACAAAATATGCATTCACACTTGTACTCACACACACACACACACACACACACATACACACATACACACATACACACACACACACACCCATACATATACAGTACATACTCATTTCTTCTCATTTCACATAAATATTAATGTTAATTACAGCTATAGTCAAGCCTTGAACTCTTCTCATAAGAGGATTGATCTCTGCGCCAAAGAAACTCCATCATGTTGATTATAGTGTTTAGCACACTCAGAGGAAACGACAAGTGTAAGAAATATGATTTCCAAATCAGAATGCAAATAAATATCAACATGAAACAAAAACTGAATTAATGTTTTCAAGATTACGGTTTGACAATGCTATACCGGTTGCTGCACTTGAGTGATCTTCTGACAAGAGGGAAGCCTGCAATGGCTATCAACCATCCACATGTACAGCATATGGTCATATGTTATAACTGGTGTATATTCAGGTCTTCAAAAAAACATCCGTGTTATAACTACTTTATAAAGCATTCATGAATGTCCAGAATGTGTTTTAAAGTTTGGGCTTTGTTTGTTGAAGTTGCACACCAAGGACCGGGGTTCGATCCCCGGTCCTGCCGAAGTCGAGTTTGGCCGGCTCACGTGAAGCATTGTGATATGCTCACCGGGTGGGGGGAGGGACTCGGCAGGGGCTGTCGGATGGACGTATACAATAGAGCCCTGATTGCACTCACCACGGAATTATGATTGCAGGAACTTGAGGCGATACGCCATCTCCACGGCGTGTCGCTCTGTAATATCCTGAATTTCTCAAGCTACTGAGCTACGGGGAGCCAATGCGGCGTATCAAACAGCAACAGGGGTCATTGGAACAGATATGGTACAATTGGCTAACAAATTGGGAGAAAACAGGAAATAATCTGCAACAAATTATGCAAGTGAGACTACACACTTGCAACCACATGTTACAGTACAGGATATCACTGTCAGCTGTTGTGAAAAATATTTGCTTATGTTTATTCATTTAAGAAGCAGTAGCAAAAATCTGACTGAAGTGCCGTTTGATGAAAGACTTGTGAAGTTACACTTGCGTAAATTGTGTGCAATTTGCATAAACTTTAATTGTTTTTCTGAAGATCTTGGTGTGCGACTTGGGATCCTTCCCAGTGCGGGAAGACAGAAAGCTCTGAATACAGTACCCAGTGCACTTCATTATGAAGCACTGCTGGCTTCTGCTTTCTACAGGGCTTATGGAGAGTGACCATTTATAACATGTGACCTGTGAACACACTTCTGTACAAACCAGTCCCATTGACTTCAATGCACGGGCCCCACTATTGAAAGCGCACGCTTGTCCCATTGTTGCAAACGCGCAGGCGTCGGTAACGCCTGAAAGGGTTTCCCGCCCCTTTATTCTCCTGTGCGAGTGTTTGCCTAATGGAGAAACGCTGCTATTCACAGATAAACGGGATTAGCCCTCCACAGGCCGGTCAATTACGCAGCGTGCGCGTTAGCATCCCGGCTTGCGGCCGCGCTCAGCCGAGCGGTGTCGTTACGGCGCCTCGTCCTCCGCCGCCCGTGTGACCGGGCTGCTCCGCGCGTGAGAGGGGTTGATAACGCTCCCTCCTCACCTCACCTCGCCTCGCCTCGCCTTGCGTCCGCCTGGCCTCCGTGTTGCGTTGGTCAGTTCTGTTTATACCCAGTACTTTTTTTGGACACACATCGTTTCACACTGAGATGAAGTCAGTGGGGGATTGATGGGACAGGTGGGTAAATCTGTTTGAGATTTTTAGTGAATTTTAGTTTTTTGTTTTATTGTTTTTTTATTTTTGTTAAGTTTTTGCTTTTCTTACCCCCTTTTTCCTGGCAGGTCAGACAGAAATACAGTGTGAGACCACATTGAAAGTCTAGAAGTTTTAGGATTTTGAAAAATGTCTAACAAATTAAAGTTACTTCAAAGCTTTGCAAGAACTACTTGAAGACCAAAGAAGAGCAAGGAGTGCTGCACAATCCACAATCACCTGACCTCAACCCCATTGAATATTTATGGGGACACTTGAAGTCTGACAAAAGCTAAGCATTCAGTAAATTCGTAAAATTCTCTTTGGAACATTGTCGTATGATACTGGGATAACATGAATCATCAGATTTTACACAAATTTGTGGAGTCCATACCAGCTTGAGAGCATACTGCCATTAAAGCAAAAGGGGTACATACCAATTCTAAGAAATTCTAAAATTAATGTAAATAGAATTACATTTTTGACTCTGATTATGCTGATAATGTCATTTGTAATTAAATTAGTAGAAAAGAATGCGAAACAGAAGCATTTTCACTGGCGGCCTCAGACTTTTGGACCCCACTGTAACTTGTTAATGGCAGATTGAAGTTTCATTAGTGCCTGGGCCATTGTCGCTTATTGCCCCAACACAGCGCCGAATCCTATCGCTTATTCAGAAGAGCATGGACATCCACGGTTCTCCTCCGAAACACACTTTTCCCACCGCACACTCCAGCTAAGCTCACAGAGTGGAGTCATAGGAAGACCTTTCATATGCGCCTTTAGCATGTACTGTACTGCACAGGAGCCTGTTCGCTGGATGGTGAGGAATGCAGACCCCAAGTCAAGCCTTCTCAAACCCTGGGTGACACAATCATTGTTTCTTTCTTAACTCTAATTACAGACTTGCAATTAGCTCTGACACCGAACAGATCACCCCCTCAGGGTCCTCTCATCCTTGCGTGTGTGATTTGGAAGCGCAGTTTACAGACTGTAAACTGGTGATTGGCTGTGACCCTTCACTGTTAATGTCATCCGGCAAATATACTGTACTACTGTACTTGTTAAATGGCCCTGGGTTCGTAACTCTCTGTCAGCGTGAGTGTGGAGTCCTCCTGAGCTACCACAAGGGAAATGGTACCACGGTTTGCGTCTGCATGTCTCACCATCTCGTGGGTTACATAAAAGGGGTGTGAGGGAGGAGACAAACAAAGGTCTTCAACACAAAAATACAGCTTTTTTTGAAATAGCATTTGATGTTTAAATTTAATTTACAAAAGGTAAAAAAAAGCTTGTTTTTTGGGCGGTTTTTTCATTCTTTTTTTCTTTTTAGTGGCTTTCTTCTAAACTTCTGATCTCGAAGATCTAAAGTAGAAACGATACTGTTTGTGACTGGGGTGATTGAAGTTTAAATTTAATTTACAAAAGTAGACGAGCTTTATTTATTTATTTAGCTTTCTTGTCATTTTTCTTCTGAACCCTCTGCTGTATGACCCATTCAGCAACAGGCGTTACTCCAAAGCATTTTCCTGTATGCCACTGACTGGTTTTACACGCGACAGTCCGCACCATACTACAGGAGAGAGCTGGTGCTGATTGTAGGAGAGACATTGTGGAGTCTAGTTAGACATTGGAAGCAGTTAATTCTTTGGTAAACCAAGGAACTCCTGGTCGGACAAGGCCAGATGTGTGCTTCGTGTCACAGAAGAGACAATTGGGCAGGATACTCGGTTATGAGGGATAAGGAATGGTCCTTTTGGGGTTTTTTTTTCTCTAGCTTTTTTCTTTTTCTTGCCATCTAGATTAATTGCTAAATATTTTTCACCATGCATCATAGCATTCTATTCAAAATGCATTTCACCATCGAAAGGCTGCAAATACTGTATAATCATTGTGTATTATACACACATGTTTGTGACCTATTTGAATGCCACCTGACATTTTCTTTTCACATCTTTGAGTTATTGGGTCCATGTGAATAGCTTGTGCAACGTGGGTGACTTTGATTGAAAAGCAAAGTCACCCACAAAGGAGATAAACCCTTCATTCACTCATTCTGTAACATCGTGCTGTTTGCAATGGGCCTGTGCAATTTTTCTGATATTTCTGCAGAGCAAACACCGCTTTCAAAATAAACAATAACGTGTGGAATATCATGGCTGCTTGGCTGAATGCAGGCTGTGTATTATTATGCAAATTAAATAACTCCAGAAACGCAACAGCGTTGAGAGATTAGAACAATTATCATTACAGCAAGAGGGATAAAATGAGATTGGCAGAAGAATGATTTGGGAGGTTAAAAAAAGAAAAGAGAAAAGTTGTCCGGTTGAGCCAGTCTCCATCAGGCATGTATTTGAACTCTTCACAATCTGATTGCAAATGAGGTGAGATGTGCGCTCTCTCTCTCTCTCTGTCTCTCTCTCTCTGTCTCTCTCTCTCTCTCTCTCTCTCTCTCGCTCTCTCTCACACACACATACACACACCCACTCTCTTTCTCGCTCTCTCTCTCCCTGTCGCTCTCTCTCACACACACATACACACCCACTCTCTCTCTCTGTCTCTCCCTCTCTCTCGCACACACCCACTCTCTCTCTCACACACACACACTCTCTCTCTCTCTCTCTCTCTCTCCCCCTCCCCTCCCTCCGCCTGCCAGACGTCTCTGCGGCAGTCATTTCCACAGCAGTCCGGCGCCCAGCGCAACGTTAAGCAACAGTGCCACCAGCTGGCCGCCCACCGTACTGCAACCGCTGGCCACATCCTCGTCGGTGAAATCAATCTCTGTGGTGAGTCATCGCTCCCTCTCCCCTGCTTGCCTGCGCTTTATTATACAATGGCGTTTCCCTCTGGGAGAAATTATTTTCCTCATGGGAATGGAAATACCATGAATTGAGCGTGCAGATTCACATATTTATTGCTTGTCTCTGGTAGATCTGCTTAATATTGGTGGTCTGTTACAGGGTCTCATTTATTGGTTCTGCACTCAGGAGAGGAGTCTTATCCAGGGTGACTGCCATGGCTCACACGTCTTACACTCTATCCAGTCACAGCGCCGGGTATTTACTCAGGACACACAGGTTAAGCACCAAGCTCAAGGCTCTAGTGGCAGTGCCCCACCCAGGATACTAGCAATCTTCTGATTACCGGGCCAAGCTGTAAATAAACAGTCTGAACATGAAGTCTCAGTCATGGTGGGGGTGTTGGGGAGAGAGGGAGTGGGGAGAAATTGACAGACAGACAGAGAGAGTGTTATTTGTTGTTTTCAAAGCCCTTCAGGATACGAAGGGAAGAGAAAAATGGAAAGAAGAAATAGGGGAAAAGGAAAGAGACGGGAAAGGAGAAAGAGCGAGACAACTGAGAAAAAAAGTCAGACAGACAAACCATTTTTGCAGTCTGCAGAATCCTTCAAGATTTTAAGAATAAGCAGTCTGAACATGCGCCCTGATTCAGGGCCACAGAGAGAGCACTACTCTCTTGTGTTGAATTGTTCAGCAGTTTACAGCCAAGATTAATCACCCACGTACTCGCCTCTGTTCTCACGTACTCGGCAGTAAATATAAAATGTAGTGCTTATGAAAGAAGCAGTCTCACAATTCAGGTATGATTTCTTAATCCCCTGTCTATTCCCTGGGGGGAAACCTAACACACAACACAGAATGGGTTGTCAAGGTACATTAGCAATTGTTGCTGCTTGTCCCTATGCAAAGCTAATTAGCGTCCTGCAGCAGGGCTGAAACAGAATCCAGCAGTGTGGCACAGTATGTTGCTAAACATAAATTTCTACATGTGGGAAAAAATAAGGTTGTATATTATAGATGGTGTTCAATTTCAAAACTACTTGGCAGCTTCAGTTTAACAAACTACTTTAGCGGTTTGAAGTAAGGCGACATAAAGCAAAAAGTATTCTGAACATAAATCAAAGGATGTAATGTTAATGCTAAATGGAGTTGTCAGGCCACATTCCAGTGCAGTTCCAAGCACCCCATAAAGCAGATGTAGAAGCTGTTGGAAAAGGTACAAAGAAGGGCAACTAAACTGAGTCCTGGTATGAAATATAAAAATTATGAGGAAAAGGTTCAGATATTTAATCACTTCAGTTTCAGCAAAAGGAGACTAAGGAGGCATTTGATGGAGGTTTTTAAATCCATAAACAGGATTCTGGGGTTAAAGATATATTCCACATAGATACCACACAGAGAGTAGTAGATGTATGGACCTTGATGGCAGATAGTAGAGAAGACATATTTGAACCCAGGCATGGTGCAGTGCTGGATTCTGTAGTTGGGTAAAAGGCAGGCTCAAATGGGTTTGAATGGCCTGTTTCCCATCATTATACAATTACATTTGTGTAAGGTCTTATGTTCAAAGCTCATCACATCATCATCTTCCCAGCTCCCTCTCTACCTGCACTGCTGTGCTTCATCGCATGTTCACGTACTATTATTTTATGCTGTTCATATTCATTTTTATACCTTTTTATTATTCATTTCCTGGATTTGGGATGTCCAGTACTATTTGAAGATCTGTCTGATGTCAATAAACACTGCAGGACCATTGTCCTCTCTCCCACCTTCCATAGGTGATGCTACAGCCAGTTGCTTTGTGCAGTGCAGTATAATGGCGAAGCTTGAACTTAGCTTCTACCGTAAAGGTTACAGGTTTGATTTCCAAGTAGGACACTACTGATGTGCCCTTGACCATGGGACTTAGTGCATATCCACGCATATACATGGATACCTTAAAATAAATGTAAAAAAATAAATTAATCTGTGCAAGTTACTTTGGAGAGGAGCCTCTGCTAAATAGCAGAACTGCAATGTCTGCACTGCCCTGTTTGGCAAGGAGCAACCATTTGACACCTGGGGCCTGTATCCACAAAGCCAGATTACGGAGTTAGCTGGATAACTGCACTCAGCTGCACACATCCAGCTGACTCAGTAATCCTACTCCCCTCCGCACTATTGGCTTGACCCTGGTGTGAGATCATAAATATGTCAGTAGAATGTCCTTAACTGAACATTCTAATGCTGATGCAACAATCATTATGGTTTTGAAAGGAAAGAGTTTGAGAATACTGACCAATTTAAGGGTTAACAGAATGGGACGCCCAGTATTTCTTAGTTCTGTTCTGGTATTTTAATATTGGTTTTGATGCAGGGATTTAAAAGTCAAAATCCCATGTTTTGGCACTTTTTATTTTTGTTTTTATTTTAATGGTTACTCAGGAGATCTTGCTTCCAGTGCCTAAACCGGTTACCGATCTAAAGAAAATGACAACCTGAGGCCCTCCTAAGCCTGGGGTAATTCACAGTTGAGACTAATTAAAGCTGGGGTAGGCGATAAAATTTTTTTAAAAGTTATTTTTTATGGTAATATTTGGTGAAAGTCTCTTTACATTCTGACAGCTAGCAATAAAGTACTGTGGGGAAAAAAACAAGACAGAAATCTGTGACTATCCCAATCTGTGTTTTTCATCACTCCCGGTAATGAGGGATGTTAGCGCATGCCCCTGAGAGGCTGTCTGGAGAGGGGCTGGGTTTTTCGCTGCCGTTTACATTCAAAATCATTCTTCTTCCGTCCAGATTCTGCTTCCGCCCAAAGATCACCTACTCCAGCTTTAAACTTGGTAAATAAATTACTTGGCTTTTCCAAGGGGATATTTTATTTCTGATTTTCCCCAGGCTATGGATGTTTTCTTCAGTGAAATTTGTTGCTGTTATCTATTATCTTACAAGTTTCACATCTTGGAAATAAATTAACACGGTGTTAATAGATGAAAATGGCTTTGAATCAAATGCTGTAGCTGTTGCAGAACTGTGTATTGTAACCATTTTACTGAGAATATGCTTTTGTGCAAAACAAAGAGGTGCTAACATTTGCAGAATTAAGCTCACTCTTTGTGCTTGTTATGCAAAGTAGCATCCTTTTTTTTTTTTCATCAAGAAGCATTTTGATTAGGAAAAACATTTTCTTCTGGCAAGGATAAGGTGCCTTTACACAAACTAAATCCGTCGTCTTATCTGATATAATATTGCTGGTTCTCTGTTCCTCAGGAGGTTGGGATTGAGGTCTGTGCTGGAACAGTGCCTTCATCTCGAGAAGAAGCATTTTCTCTGACATTCAGAGAGGAACGACGAGTTCAATCAGCTGTACTCGTCTCTTGGCCCCAAATACATATTTAGAAAATTACCGTTCTTCAGCCTCAAGACTCTTCCACAATCTTCCTCTGTTACTGGGCACATCAGTACACCTTCCTGTTCTGCAAGATTCCATTATAGAATCAAATTGTTCCTGGAGGTGATGGTTATTGACTTATTTCTAAGTGTTATTTGGATAAAGAGCTATTTAAAAGAACATGATACCCCTTAAAACAGCAGTAAGCAAACCATGTACATTGTGAGCAAAATTAGAAATGGATGAAGTGATTGGTAGTTGACTAATGTGACCTTATCTTTCCACTGAGTGAGCAGCAGTGAACACATTTGGCATTGCACTCGGTCAGAGTCATTTCTGAATTGTGTAGAAAAGGCCTTAATCACATTCTTCCTACACCATGAGCTGAAACTCGTTGAATCAGAATACTCCCTAAATAAATACAACAACAAATAACAAATAACCTCTGAATAAACAATGATGAATAACAAAGAGTTATTATGCTGTTAGAGTAACACAAGTACAATGAGGAACCTTTGACTGGCACATTGACACCAGTTTGTTAAACATGTTCTTGGAAGTTAAACTTATACTACCAGGAAGATGTTCTTACCTCAAGCCCCGCCCTTTCTCAGGAACAGCACAAACGCAGTGGGGTGAAAGGTCACACCCCCCGTGCTGTACACCCACCTCTGATCCCACCCCAAGGGAAGTGGCTTCCCATGCACCTGTCCCTTAGTGATGAGGGAGGCTTCAGGAACTGTAAAATTTGGTCGGTCATATTTTATCAGATCTGAAGGAATTATGGGGTTCTGGTGTGCAGAGCGGAGTCTTGTGATTGGCTCAGTCAAGTCGTTGATTGGCAGCAAATAACTCCGCCCATTGAAGAGCCTAAATGGGCTGCAAACTCGCATCACCAAAAACTTTTCCTTCTGCCTTTTGTCTCATTATCTAAGTCTCAATAAAATGCATAATCTAGTAGAGCTATTTTAAGTTTCGTAAGGCAAGCGGCATTAGTTATGTGTGTTGTAAAGCTCTTGGGAACTTTTGTTTGTTCCACAGCTCTTTTCCTTTTCCTTGGGTTAGAGTAATTTAAAATGTTGTACTCTTTTTAATATCGGTTCTCAAGAAGCTGGGTGCAATGGGAATATGCAAGAACCCTTCCACCTCAGGCTCAATGAAACCTGAGCTTCACTGAGCATTTTCTGGGACCATGGTGACTGTGGAAGAACTGAGAGCCATTTCTTGGCAAAAACCTGACTGTAATGGGCGCTGTTTGATGATGTCATAGTTGCAGGGCCAGGCCACTGGCCACCTATCTGGCATGTGATGTTATTAACCAGGGAGATGGCTGCTGAATGCTTCTGTTGGTGGGGGTGTATTCCCTGGTGAGAGAGGATATATTTTTTATATGTTTGTGTCTTTTTGTTGACTGTAAGGGGTGAGATGTTGAAATAAGTAGAAAGTAAAGAATAATGAGGGTTATTTTTCTTAACCTCAGCAACATAATCACCGGCATCCCTTCCAACTGCCACCTCCAGACGCCCATCCGTTTAGAAACATTTATTTTTCCAAACAGCGAATGAAAGATGCATCCTGGCTGCAGTCATTATTTTACAAAAGCGTTATGGCTCCCACACAGCGCTCAGCTCTCCCGCTTCACTTCGCAGGACCTCAGGACTGGTTAAAGCTAATTAGCGAGCAGCGTTGTCTCCTCTCCCCGGCGCTCAGCACTCCAAAGATGAGAGCTCTCGGTAAACACGGTCCTTGGTGACACCACCCACTGTTCTATGAAGCCCAACAGGTCTCTGCAGAGTAGGCACATAATCTGTGTGTACGTATGTACGACTTCCTCTGCACTACAAAAGAGCCACTTCCCCATCACATTTCATGACCCCGGTCTGCAGGATGCAGTTCTGTTGAGATTGCCCACTGCTTGAGACATAAAGGTATTAATGAGTCTAAAATAACTCTGACAATAAGTGGACGAACAAAAAATAAAAACATTCAAATCCAACTTAAGTGGTGCTCACAGAACAGAAAAGAGCACTTTGCCAGTTCTTACATACATTATTCACCTTTTCAAAAGCTTCCTCAACTATTAAAAGTATTAAAAGAATTAAAAGTTCAAAAATGTTTTCTCATAAAAGTAAAAGAACATTTCAAATCAATTTTGAGACTGATTTTTTATTTGCTCTACAGGTAAGAATTCTTAGTCACCAAAGTTACAGTACAGCTCTTCTGTTAATTTCTTAAAAAGACCTGTTAACATAGCAGAAAAGCTAGTGATTAAAGTGTGCACTGGTTTTTCAGTTTGGGCCTGTGACAACAATGGTCTAATTATAAATGTTCTAAAAATGGGGAAAAAAAACAAAAACAATTTTGTTACACTTTTCGTTATGAAGCTGACATCTAAAATCAGTATCCAAAATAACTTTTTTTTGTTCCTGTTGTTTGACATCGGAGGTTCTTAGCTCTTTGATCATTTCTCTCTTTTTCCCCTGCTGGTCCAATAATTAATGAATGCTTCTGTCTTGTCCTGATTTAACTGAACAACACTGAGAGGAAGAGAGAGAGGGATGAGGGGGGGAGAGAGAGATGGCCCAATTCATCTGTGTTCTACTGATACTACATTTTAGTTGTGTTTGTATTCTTTGGCAGCATACTGTAAGTTTTGTGCTTGTTGTGCTAATAAGACAAATTTGCACAGAGCTGCAATTGAGAAGAAAGGAGTGGGAGGGGGGGGTAGAGAGAGGAGAGTTACAGCTTAAAGACACAGGAAGCAATATAAGATATAGATTCCATTACATTATTACATTAATGGTATTTGGCAGACTCTCTTCTCCAGAGCAACATACAGTTGATTAGACTAAGCAGCAATGCAGGGTTAAGGGACTTGCTCAAGGGCCCAACTGCTGCGCGGGTCTTATTGTGGCTACACCAGGTATCGAACGTCCAACCTTGCGGGTCCCAGTCGTGTACCTTAACCACTAAGCTACAGACCGCCACTCTGACAGCTCTTGTCATGCCATTTGGACCTCCCAATTGCTCAGAGTGGAGTAGCAATGGATCTTTCTTCCCCAGAAAGGGCAAATCTTTTTACTTGGGTGGGGAAAAAACCCAGTAAAACCCCCCAGAGTGTTTCCTGCCGGTTTTTAATGGGAAAGTGTGCCTGCTGTGAGGTGGTGGTGGGGGGCTGTGAATACAATAGGCTGCAGCTTTACAGAGAGTGTCCCGTAGGATGTTACAACACACACACACACACACACACACACACACTCGCACACACCACCACCCACCAATCCGAAGCTGAAGTGAAGGCTCAGGTCCCATGGATATTTGATGACTCTTTCTCTGAGTGCACACCGCCAAATATTTTTACTTCAGGGAGCAGGGGATTCAAGCTCAGCTCGGGAGAAAGTGTTTTCTGGTCAGCACGAGCGCAAACAGCGGTAGGCGGCAAGGATTCAAAGACAGCCGGTGAGAGAGGCGGGGGGCAGTTTGGGAACCCCCTCGTTCCTCCTCGTTCCCATCAACACTGCTGGAGAAATGACCCTCCACCCTCCAACACCCGCCCCAAATACCCCAATTACACCTGGGATGGTTCAGGAGAGTAATTAACTGCCGATTCTCGTTTGAGGGATTGCGAGCAACAGCGGTCGTGCCCGTTGCTATCTCCCCCCTCTGTAGGAGAAGCAGACCAACGGTTCTTTCCCCTGTAACCTTGAAGAGCACAGCGCAGTGTATGGAAGTGCATTATCCTGTAAGTGCATTATATAATCACGTTATTGGTCCCTTACAGACAGCACTGGGATGAGCATGTTATACAAGTCTGTGTCGGGAGGGAGGGGAAAAATGGCCACATTCAATTCTTCCATTATGGGCAAAAGCATCTTCAATCAGTCAGGCTCCTGGTGTGCAGAGAATGGGAAACAGGCCGTCTCTGCTACAGCGGTAGGAGCATGTGTCGGTAATATCTTATGCTGCCTCCCAGGAGTGCATTCTCCGCATTTTCCCCCTATTTCCAAAATGATTGTTCCAATGTGTTTGTGTGTTGAGTGGGTACACCGTCTGCTGCACTTTTAACCTGTCTCGCCTGACCATTCCTGGGAATACGTTCTCCTTCCTGGAAGGGTGAGGTCTTGTGACCTGTGACCTCATACCCTTTGACCTCTGAGCGTTGTTAGTCTGAGGATTAGTTATGGTGCTGTTAGTGTAAAAATCTGTGACCTTAAGGACAAGTGAGGTCACACTGGCTTGCATGAAATCCAATGCTATTCCTAGTTTGAGAAAGTTGTCTTCTTCGACAGCACAGAAGAAATATTGTTGTTTTAAAATAAAAATATTCTCCTTTTTTATTGTTCTTAAAAATCTAACTTCTCTAAGTTCATTGGGTTTACCATTACTTGTAGATGACAGTGAGGGTTGTAATCAATAAATCGATTAACTTGGAAGTCATGTACATTCCCCAAATTATTTACGGAATACTAAAACTTTTCTTGCTTTATCTCCTATTCAAATAGGTTTTACTGTATGTTTATTTCATATATCATAAATTGTGTGCTGGGCTACTACTTGCTGTTATCTGTATTTTTCATTTAGGTGCAATTAAATATGCAGCTCCAAACATAACATAAAATGTTTATCTCGATAAACTTTTGTCCAAGGTGGCTTAGGAGGTCAGAAGGGCACTGGTGGAGCAGAATTAAAATAAGGCTCAGGACCACTAGCTGGGAACAGGAGGAGGTGATTAATGGATTCTGGACCGTGACAGGAGTACTGCAGAGAACCTGCCAGAGTTGCCGCGCAGTCAGGAAGATGTGCTGATATTACAAGTAAGGTAGTTTGTCTGTCTTAAAGAGACGCAGGTTTGAGATGATTATTTAGTATCTGCAGGATATGTGATGATTCATACAGTAGAGAAAGAGCGGAAGTGCGTCAACTGTAAACTCTGGGAAGGGGAGAACATGGACAGAAATAGCTGAGCCAAAAGATTTTGTGTACTGGCAGAAGTGAGGTGGGGGTTCAAGCATTGAACCCTGGGGACCTCCAGCTTCGAGTGTAAGAAATCAAGATGGAGGTGAAGTCCTTTCTTTCCCTCAAGGCAAATGTAGACACTGTTCAGTTATGAATGGTCCAATCTTCCACAAGACTTCTTTTGTTGTTGGTTTTCCAACAGTTGATTCATATGGATTTGGCGTCTACTTTATCAGACAAAACTGAGAAGTAAAAAATCTAAATCAAATGAAACCATTGCCATGGCCCCAACAGAGATTTAAAGAAATGTATAGAATGTAACTGCTTGACAGGGTTTCTCCTTTGCAAGAACCTGGTTCTGTAAAAGCTCTTCTCATGAAACTTGTTGAATTTATAAAATAAACAGATTGGGCCAGGATGGTTGTGTTGATGCATTTGCCCTCTTGAGAGAACTGACAAGATGCTGTGAAGTTACCCGCTCTTGGAGAGACAGGAAATGTCATCACACACCAGTAAGTGACCTCGGTTTGATGACACGTACAGTATGTGGTAAATGAGAGAGGCAATGTGAACAAGCATTTCTTGAACACCTTTGGCTGTCGTAGCGCTGCCATGAAATGAACTGAGAACTGAGAAGAGATTGTAATATTTCCTGTTTTATAACAAGCAAGACATCCACTCCTGCGGCTAAGTTGAGAGCCTACTGGATTTCAATCATTATTATCAGTAATCAGACACACTCTACAAGGCAACCACTGAAAGCTTATCAATGAAACAGGAAAATGAATGATGAAACAATGACATGCACTCACACAAACACGCATGCACACATACACACACATCAGTCCTAAAGCTTAAACCACGGTCATTAGATGCTCTGTGTCACATTTCCATGAATCTGCATTTGTAACCGATGGTTAAAAAAAAAAAAAAAAACCTCTTCAGAGGCCACTGCTCTCTGGAGCCTTTGGTCACATTAGCAGAATGTGCTAAATAATGTTTATGAGATTAATGTCCACACTCAACAGAGAGGCTCAAAAATTTAGTATGCCTAATTCATTTTATTAGCATAGAGAGCAATTTGTGGTATAGACCATAATTCTCTTTTTTATTATTTCAGATAATGTACTGTTTCTGTGTATGCAGTGCACAAATTTGCTTTATTTTACATGTGCCTGTACGGCATATATTTACATTTTTATGCACAGGTGATATTGAATGCATGAAAATGCATGCTGAAATGCTTTTGGTGAAACCTTTAATCATTTTGAATACGACACTCACTTCCGGGGGATAGATTGTAGTTGTATCTTTTGAAAGCTTTGACAATAAAAACTGGGGGGGGGTGATTCTACTGTGTAGAAGGCACACAACCTTTACTGTTCTTTACACTGTCAGCATGATGGGTATGTGAGCATGGGGGGTGAGCAGACCTGGCATGCTCAAACTAGCAGACCTGGCATTCTCAAACAAGGGGAGATGTGCAAATGATGCAGAATTTCACTCCATAAGAACATGGGCTGCCACCAGATAAAATTATGCAGCAGGGAATTAGCTGCCGCCTGGAACAGACAGTGTCAGTTAGTGTCGTGGTTTAGTCACATTGATTGAGCATAATGGACAGAAATCAGTTGAGAACTTGGAGCAGTTTAATGTTTCAGGACCTGGAATGACAAGCTTCCTTCTCTGTTTCAAGCTCACAAGCCAGCTTCAAGTCCACGGAAGGTTTGTATGCTCGTGTGTGTGTATATGTGTGTACAGCATGTATTTGTATCTTTAAGAATAAAGTAATGAGGTAGGTATACCTTTGTCTGTATTTGATTTGTACTTCTGTTGCAATGTGCTATTTATGTGTACTGTATCTGTTTTTTTATCTGTATGTGCAGGTGGTTTTACATCCATATGTATACATGTATGTTTGTATGCTTTCTCTGGATGTCGGTCTGCACTTATGTTCACATGTTAAGAATGCATGCATTAATTTGTATGTAGGTGTATGCACAGTACAACAGTACAGTATGGTATACATGTATGCATGGAGGCATGTACATATGTACTGTGCTGTATGTATGTAGGCATGTATTGTATGTGCTATGTCTGCTGTATGTGCCAGTGTCTCTGTCGTGGCTGAGTGCTCGCCCTGGTCCCGGTGGTGAGTGAACCGCGTGTCACTCTGACGTCCACCCCAGACACGAGCACGGGGGGAGGCTGACAGGACCGCCGTGACAACGCGCCTCCGACTCCGCGAAGACTCGCCGAACGAGCTCACGAACCCAGACCCCGGTTTCCACGGGCCTCCACACACCCCTGGCTCCCAGAGGGAGAGGCGCAGACTCTTCCTGCCCAAGTGGTTTTTTCCCAGGCACTGCCGCGCCTCTCTTCCCAGCCCCCCCCCCGGCTATGAGAAAACGTGGGACGACGCAGCAAATATTCCGCGGTCTGTTTATCTTTCGTGCGCTGTTTATTTTTCTGTTTAGCAGTCAGTTCCGCTGTGGCTTCCTGGGTGCCGCGTACATGCCAGACCTTTCCTGGCAGGTTGACAAGGCCAGCCCTGTGTGCCGAGGAGAAGATCTTGAGTGGATGATAAGTGCACTCAAAGCTGGGGTATATTTTCAATGCCGTTTCTATATGTATTTGCTCATTTTACATTGTCTGCTACGGTCTCTGCACACAGTGTGCTTTGTTAGAATTGGACTTGTATTGTATGTAGTGCATCTGCCAAAATACAATGGTAATGATTAAAAATTATGCTCGACCGTTTTGAATGAAGAGTGGAGGACAGATTAGATGCGTTTTATAAGTACCACCAGGGGGCAATAATAGTCAGGAATACATATCTTTACCATGATGAGTTCTGCATGTTTTTTCCTTTGCCTGTTCCAGCCAAACAGAGAGGATCCTGGGTAGTGGCCACTTTACAGTGAGTGACCTTGTATGACTGTGTATGCCTGGAGTTCTGTCCCAGGTTGCCTGAAACTCTGGTTGCAATTATAATTGTCATTTGTCCTGTTCTTTTCACTTGTGAAAAGAATTTGGTAACACTTTTTTTCTTGTGTCCCTCAGACCCTAGCCACTACTTCACTCCTGAATAGAGGTGAAAAAAGTCAGGGGGAGGAGTTCACAGAAGATTGTGATGCTGTCTGAAGAAGTCCACTGAAGGTATCTGTAGCAGGAGTATCTCACAGTGAAATCCAGGAGGTGTTTTTTGAAATGAGAACATTACATTATGGCTTCCCTGGGCTCTATACAGTATTACTCTTTAACATACGGGACATTCAATTCAAATAATATGTAAAATATGGGTTTTTATATATATATATTCACTGCACCATGTTTTTGTCATCCAAGACACTACAGTACAGTATTATGTCAAAAATACTTCAGCGTTTTTTCCCCTGGGTCTCAGGAGGGGAGAGAGTGTAGGTACAGTATATACTGTCGGACCTTTACCGCACCACTGCCAGCGTTGAGCTGACCGAGCTGCTTCTCATTTCAGGCCTCCAGCGCGACGCTGTGCAGTCATTCCCATGTCCATATTTGCGCTGGGGCACGAGTACGGATCCAGGAAATAGCTGACCGTCAGATTTTAACAAATTCAAGGTTGGTTTTAGGGGTTGGCAGAGTTTCAAATCGGAAAATAAATGTGGTGCTCCTCTAAACGGAGACCAGACCGCTCTGTCTTTGTCCACAGAATTGCATTTTTTTTGTTAACAAAACCTTCAGAAAGTTTGCCTTTTGTATCAAAATTGAAGCTGGAGAATAAAATCACAAAGGTTCCTGCTTCATCCTTGCATAATTTAGATTTATCAAAAGATTGTTGCCATGTTAACGCTTTGCAAGTTTATAACTGACAAAAGCACCGCAGGGAAGACTGACTTAATGCAAATGGCCTATCAACCAACATATGGAGAATTCCCAGGAACAATTTAAACCCACAAGCATTGCCTGATAATTTGCTCTCTCCAGCAAACTGCAACTCGCAATGAGGCTCTGTATATCTTGATTAACCCTTAAAGGCAGTGTTTCTTAAAGGTACAACGGGTAATTTCAGGCTTCTAACGGTCAAGAGTGGAAAAGCACCAACAAACATCTTCAAACCACAACACTGTTTATCCCTCCCCCTTCTCTGTGAATGCGCTGATGATGAAATGCCATTGGCTGTGGCAATTAGAACCAATTTTCAACCAATGAGCTTGAATTATTGTACAGCTATACAAAGTTTTGGTACAGAGTGTTGGGCCGTCAACTGTATATTTTGAAACCAGAATTTAAGGACTATAAACACAGGCAGAGTTTGAGTCAACATGTCGGTGAGCCTTTTTCAGTGATAGGAAGGGATTTATAATGGTCTTTTAACAATGTTTTGACACAAAAATCTTAGCTATTGTTCCTTTAAACTTGGGGTTGGGGGAGTGTATGAGGTGGGTCCTGGAATAAGCTATAGTTAAATTAGTAGCTAAGTAGCCATTTTATATTGGAGCTGTCTACTCATCACAATGGTACAGCAGAGTTCTACGCAAACTAATAGATCCCAATTAGTCAATGTGCTCCGAAATCATCTTTCCAGTGAGCGCACATCAGTTTTCAGGAGAAAATCATCCTAAATTGGGAACACTGTAGAACCCTGTCTTCATAATCTCAACTTGGTATTGTACAGTGCTTGCCAATTAATTCGGAAACCCATAAAGTCGGCTCAACCCAGCGTCACACCGTAATCTTGTCAGAAGATGATTTCTCCGTTTTTCATCAATGTTTTCACAGGACCAAATGCAGTCGGCCTAGCGGTTTTGTCAGGCTATCCATACAAAACGCATCCATCCCAGGGCACTGCAGTCTTCACACTTCTGTCTTCACACTTCTGTCAAACTAAAGAGCCGTGTATTCCCCCGGCGGTCAGGTGCGTTGCTAAGCACTCTGGCAGAATTGCAGAGAGTAAAGTGGGAGAGTCTGACAGACTGTTGAACCGTATCATTGAGGTGAAATATCAACCGCTCTCTGTGAAATATGACTGGGCAAAATAGACCAATAAGCCACAATTGAATAGCCGGATAAGAACGGCTCAAAATCCTCAGCTATCATTTTCTTCTTTTTTAAAAAACTTTTACTGTCACCCTTGATCGTCGGAGCTCCTGTTAATGGTTTTAACGGCAAACCAAGGGGGTTTCTGCTGCGGGCACGATAAGACATTCCGGACGTGAGCAATTTCTGATCTTTGTCAGGCTTTCAGACCTGAGCGAGGCCGCCTGAGCATTTCATCAGGCATAAGCTCTGAGACTCTGAAGATGGCTCCAGTGGATCTCCATGCCCGCAGTCAATATTCAATTCATCCGCATGTGAAATTGACCCTGGGCTGGCAGGGCGGTCTGGGGACGGGGGGGATGGTGAACGTAATTCCGAAGCTTTCTGACGTGTTACAAATTACATTACATTACATGAATGGCATTTGGCAGAAGCTCTTATCCAGAGCGATGTACAGTTGATTAGACTAAGTAGGAGACAATCCTCCCCTCGAGCAATGCAGGGTTAAGGGCCTTTGCTTGAGGGTCCAACGGCTGTGCGGATCTTATCGTGGCTAGACCGGGGATCGAACCGCCGACCGGGGCTGCCCCCCGCTTTGCATTGAGGCACTAATGCAAATGATGCTAATGGCTTGTGCATCTTTCCACTCTTTCTTTCCACTGTTCCTTTAAAAGAAAGGTTTGTTTTGGGATCACAGGCAATCAATGGCAGAATTTTCTGGTAATCGGGTGTTGTAATCTGTAATAGATTGCAACAATGAATAGATTGCATCTTTACTAGTTAACACCAACTTCCAATTACTGCTTGCCAATTATAGTGCCCTTGCCTATGTATTAATTTAATATTTTATGAGTGAAAAGATAAGAGAGATGCATCATTTTTATAAAAAAATAAAAAGCATAGTTTTACAGGACAAATTCAGCCAGGAAGGGGCCCATGTTTTGTGTCTTTGGGAGCTTAGTGTTGATAAGATCTGTATTTATTTAGTGTATCCAGCTTAAACCCGCTTTAGCCTTAGTGGGATGAAGCCCATGGTGCTTCTCTGCCCTGGACCCTCGGTCCAAGACGGTTAATAAAAAGCGCCGTAGCCCTGCGGAGGCGTGTGTTTCTTAGGGTCCGTGCCTGGGTTAAGCCCCTCCTGTGAGAGCACGATGTCCGGGGGGCTTTCTAAGCAGCAGGCGTTTGATCCTGAATGCAGCAAACAGCAGATTAATGAAGCGTGCGGTGAAAGGAACTAAACAAACCCTGAAACTTGTACAGAGGTGTCCATTTTAATTCCGCCCCGCACCTCGCTGACCAAAGTGGGGAGAAAACAACTGCCGCTAAATCCGCAAATCCCTTTTGAAAAGTGTATGTTTTACTCTGCTTGAAAGATATCGGATGGGAAATGACTGTTTTTGCGAAATGTTTATCTAGATGCAGTTCTTTTCGCTAAGCTTGTTATTCCTAACGGAGAGCCTAGCGCTCAGGCTTGATACTGGTGTGTTTTTCTCCAAATCCCATTTATTTCTTTCCTGTGCAGGTGAATTCAATACATAAGTATCTGATGACAACACGCTGGAGAGCCAAGCTGACGAGACTCTGAGCTGTAGGTAAGATAAACGCGGCCGTGCATAAAATGAGGATTATGACCCAATTTCATTTTATACAGAAATCATGCTGCGAGTCTTGAAACCAGGCATGACAGTACATAAACTCATCCAAATTTTGTTCTGAAATTAATGTCAAAGTTTTTGGACATTTTAACCCTTCCTCGTAAACCTGTGAATGAAATGTGCTTAACGGCGTGACGGCAAGGTTATGGAGAACGCCAAGTGAGTTGATTGACAGTCAGATCCAAAAAGTAATGGTTCATGTTTATGTGGAGGCAGTGTTATCTGTGCTCAATATAAATGCTGTGGTTCAATCACTGCTGCAATGATTTGGGTCAGAAACCTTGCCCAACTGCCCATTTATTTCACTTTCATATTACTTTTTTTTTTGGTCCCTCAACAAAGAAACTTTATCCAACTCGTTACTTGAAAAGTACGGGCACAGAAACAATGGCCGACTGACTGATGTTGGAGATCAGTGTTGGTGTCACTGGAGGCATGTAAGCAGAAGTCAAGCACACACTGCTTTGTTTGGCAATACCGATTTGCTATTCATAATTTAAGCATTTAGTGGATGCTTTTAGCCAGAGGGATTTGCAAAAGGTGCATTTAACATGCTTATAATAACACCGGTAGAGACTGGTAACATTTCAATTAAATGAACCATTAATTTCAGACCTGCTTAATAAAGGGAGAAAGGGGTTATGGAAAGTTAATCAAAAGAGGTGGTTAATTTCCATTCCTGTATTCCCGGTAATGGTAATGCATTGGTCCTGTGGTCACTGTGACTTTGCATGCTTTGCATTCGTCCTGTGGCGTCCATTGCTGCCGGCCATAGAGAGTGAAGTACAAAATGGGGGAGAGAGCTCTGCGTGGTTGGAACATGTCCATTTACTGGACTTGCATCATGAGTGGCTGTTTAGGAGCGGGACAGTGGAATAAAAGGCACACTGAGACCCAATTTCCTGTTTTTCTCAGAGTCTGTTCAGCTGCCCAGGGGACGCTGGGGGTTCTCTGAGCTCTGCTCTCTGGCTCTTGCTTCGTGTCATCGCAGACATCTTGTGATGTTTCTTTTCTCATCACCTGGGTTGGGAAGTGCATGTTGTCGCCTACCTCTTACTTTCCGACCCCGTGAAGATTTGGGTTTATGGTGTGTGTGTGGCACTTTCTGCATTCGTGCGGCTTTGATCTGCTGTCTGATAAAGTGGTTGATACCCTGTACACCGTGATAAGAATCAGTTCTTAAGGTGCATACACTTGTATATTTGTGTGCATTTCACTTTCTTCACATAATGCAGTTGGAATTACAAGATAAATAGTTATTACAGAACATAGTATTCAATAATGAGCATAACCATTTGAAAAAATGTAAGATGTGAGTAGAACTGAGTAAAAAATATATATATATTGAGATCCATCATGAATTATCAAATTTGTTCCAAAATTGATGTTTATTATCTCTTTATAACTGTTACAATCGTTGGATTCAACTGGCTATGACCTAAATACACATCCACAAACACTCATCCACATACACATTATTACCCACCCACATATGATATACATACACTCATACAAACAAGATGTACACGCACAGACAGACACGTGTGCGTGCACAAACACACGGATGGCAAAGAAAACTCTTCCCCATATTTGGAGAATCTTGACATTCATGACAGATCGCAACTTCTTTTTCAGAGGAAGACGAAGATGAAAATAGACATGGCATGGCGGATGTATTTGACAGCTTTGCAGTGAAAGAGAACAGGAAAGTAGAAGAAATGGCATCTCTGTTCCGCCGTCATTCTGATGGTTTCTGACTGCGCCTCCGTGCCCAGCCTGAAATGTGTGCTGTGCAGTCTGGGCCCAAATTCTTTACTGTCCCGGAATGGGTTTGACACCTTCCGCTGAGTTTAAAATGCACCTCACCGAAACTGTGCATGTAAATAACACCTCTCAAAAAGGTAACACATCTGACAGTCCGTATACATACAGTGACTGTCTTTTTAAGAACCTGACGCACATCCAATTACATCATCTGTGTACGCAGCGTTCTTGAGCTTTGTCACGCAGCACAGGTGTGAAGATCCCCCCCCCCACCAGGTTAATAAAACTAACGCTCGACGTTATCCCTTATTCCTGATTCCTTCGCCCTTAATCACCAAGCAAGCACGTGTCTCTGGCACTCGCACACTCTGCAGCATCCACATGACCAGTTCTCACAACCCTGTGAAAAATCCCAGGACAAGCAGCTCACTCTGAGGTGACTGCATCTGGTTTTACTTCACAACGTGGAAACTAGCGTGCGCTCGGCGCTACGGCTAGCAGACCACGAGAATTTCCAGCCAACGGAATCCACCCCGCGGGAAAGGAACAACTGCCGGACAACACAACATCACCTTCGCAGACGGATAAAACACGCACGGACTACCACTGTAACCTGCAGGAAAGCACCACACGCATTTTAGTTAGCTAAACTCTGACTTACCTTCGAAAGAAGATACCTAACTGGCTAGCTAGGTAAGGTTAGCTTTTGCTACAATGAGGACAGAGTTTATTTTTCTCCCAGTCCTTCAACGGCATTGTTTTATTGGCATGGCTAACTGCAGTAAGCTGTCACAGTAGCTGTCACTGCTTGGTTTGCTTCAATAATCTTGTCAACAGCTCATTCAGCAATGACTTACAGTATCTTGCTATCCAGACCTTAGAAAGTTATAAAATGTTTTTAACAAACTGGCTTAGCCTACTAGCGTTTAATAACTACAACCACAATAACTAGTACAGACTCACTGCTTTTCTTGGAGATTTTAAGTTGTCGTTTTAATTGCTGCCCATTTGCAGGAGGCAAGCTTGTCTTCTTGTCTTCTGCACGGTTGCCTCATATCCTCTTCCTGGCTTTCAGAATCTCCCACAGGGTAAGAAAAAGCTAAGTCAAATGCACAACCTATCAGCTCCATTGTTATTGTTTTGTCTTCGAGATGTGAAAATGTTGTTTGCTTCATTGCCAGGGGTACAGCTGGGTTACTCCTGGCTGAATCCTAGAGACAAAGCGACAAAGACATATAGCACAAGCACTCTGGTTCCAGGCCTGAGTTCCTGGGCTGATGTTCCTCGGCTTTTGGCATACAGTGGAAAGGAGGCTAGAGTTCAATTTGCAGCCTGCCATTTTGGCAGTATCAACCAGTGCACCAATCTTTGTCAGTTACATTTTTCATCAAGCTTAAATTGCTCATAAGCGGCGTACTTTGGGCTGCTGCATCATTTTCCCAGTCTTTTCTTCTTAAACGATGAGCAAGGAGGTGGGCACATTTCAAAATGCCTTTTCAGGGCTTCACTGCAGCCACCTTCAGTTACATTACATAACATTACATTAATGGCATTTGGTAGACGCTCTTATCCAGAGCAACGTACTGTTGATTAGACTAAGCAGGAGACAATCCTCCCCTGGAGCAATGCAGGGTTAAGGGCCTTGCTCAAAGGCCCAACGGTTGTGCAGATCTAATTATGGCTGCACCGGGGATCGAACCTGACCTTGCGGGTCCCAGTCATTTACCTTAACCACTACACTACAGGCCACCCATTTATTTGTTTTGGAGGGTTCCTGTCTTCAATCCCCCGTTCAGCTAGTGAATTATATGCTCGATTGGATTTAATTCAGGTGACTGACTTAGCCAGTCCAAAACTTTCCACTTTTTCCCACTGATGAATGCTTTGGTTGGGTAGGCAGCGTGTTTGGGGTTTTGGAATAGTCTTGCTGCAGAATGCTGCAGGCCACCGTATTGCTCTTCTTCTGTTACATCATCAATAAAGACAAGTGAGCCTGTTCCAGAAGCAAGCCATACATGCCCAAACCATGACACACACTTCCTCCGCCATATTTCATGGATGGTTTGCTTTGGACCATGGGCTACTCCTTCCTTTGGCCACACTTTGGCTTTCTCTCATTTTGGTAAAAGTGGTCTCATCTGTCCATAAAACTTTGTTCCACACCTTCTGGCCTGCTTGAATTCTAATCTGACCTTTTTTTCTTGCTGCTGATGAGAGGTTTGCACCTTGCAGTGTCGTCTCTGCTGTGCTGTTGAAGTCTTTTGTGCGTGGCGGCTTATGATATTTCCACCCCAGCACTCTGGAGACTGCTGGTGATGTCACTGGCTGTTTTCGTTCTTCGTTACAGCTCTTAGGAATCATTTGTCACGAATTGCAGTTCCTTGGCCAACCTATACAGTGTTTAATTTCCGAGTCCACCAGTGGTTTCTTTCAGGATGGTGTATGTCTGCTGAGTCAAAATTCAATATCCACAGATAAAAACAAAGGCTAAATCTCTCACTCACTGCTCTTTTATGTGTTAACAGTCCATGCAAATGGTACATCTGAGCCATAGTTAACACCTGTCACTCATCTGTGAAATTGCTTTTGCAGAGTGGAAAATGAGGGGACTCGACACAAAAAGAGTTGTTTCTGTAAAATGGTAAAACATATGCGCATGTAAATACCATGCAATTAATGCTGATTGCCTCTTGATCTCGAATACAAATGCCATCCATCCATCCATTATCCTAACCCGCTTATCCTGAACAGGGTCGCAGGGGGGCTAGAGCCTATCCCACATACATTGGGCGAAAGGCAGGAATACACCCTGGACAGGTCGCCAGTCCATTGCAGGGCACACACACCATTCACTCACACACCCACACACGGGGAGAACATGTAAACTCCACTCAGAGAGGCCCCGGCTGACCTCCTTGCTGTGAGGCGGCAGTGCTACCCACTGCACCATCCGTGCCGCCACTAGAATTCAAATGGTGTAAGTATATTGCAGAAGTAACAGTTATTTTTTCTGTTACCATACTTTTGGCAGGCACTGTATATGGAGTGGATGCTTTTGAACCGCCAAGCTAATGCTCAACAGGAAATGTATTTTATTGTATTTTTAAAATACAAAACAAAACATTGAAAAATGTTTTTGGTTGCAGTATTTTTTGGTTCAATTTGATACATTTGCATTTGGGGTATTTAGTATTTTGTGTCAAAATACATTTTGAAGTATTTTTGCCCATTTCTGGTCTTAACAGAAATTGGTGTTAAATCTGCGTGTTTCTGTTTTCCTTGGTACTTGTTTTGCATTTGTAGTACTTGTAGCTACCAATAGAGTATAACCACACATGGTTTAATTCTGCTCTCTCCTCTCGAGACTGTGCTGTGAAAAGAGATGCTCCTTTGTGGCTAAACCAAGTTATTCGACCACGCCAATTCCACCACTACACACACGATAGCCGCGAACAGCCATTATGCTATTTGCCCTCCTCCACCTTTTGTCCAGAGACAAAGGGACACAAGCAAGGAATCACACATGCACACACTCATCTTCCTTTAGTTAGCATCGTCTTCCGTGATTAGATTTGTCCATGCCTCTGTATGTTTGTAGTCTAGTTAATCAATTATTTTCTTAAACCTGTGACTGTTTTGATCTTGCATGAATTTGAGTCTGAGCCTATCAAAGAATTCCAACCTTCGGATTATCTAGTAAAGCTTTAATTATATTTGATTGCATATTTATTAATCAAAGTGCCAAATTTATGTTTAGATATTCTACATAATATAAATCAGTCACATAAAATTCATAACTGCTTCGTCAACATATGTGTTCCCCAGTGTGAGAATATAGATATACCTCTACATAAGTGGTTCCCTGTGTAAATATAGAGGTATTTCCCCTACACCTGTATGCATGTAAATACGGCTCACAAAAACTGCACACCTGTAAACATGCCTCACCAAAACTGCACACGTAAACATGCCTCACCAAAACTGCACACATGTAAACGTGCCTCAGCAGAACTGCACACCTGTAAACATGCCTCACCAAAACTGCACACATGTAAACGTGCCTAAGCAGAACTGCACACTTGTAAACATGCCTCACCAAAACTGCACACATGTAAACATGCCTCACCAAAACTGCATACACATGAACACGGCTCACTAAACCTGCACATGTAAATACACCTCTCTAAACCTGCACATGTAAACATACCTCTCTGAATCTGCACATGTAAACACGCCTCTCTAAACCTGCACATGTGTAAACACACCTCTCCAAACCAGGGAGATATATGGTAAATGGTTTATATAGAGCCTTTATCCAAAACGCTTTATAATTAATGCTTCTCATTCACCCATTCATACGCACACTCACACACCAACAGTGATTGGCTGCCATGCAATGCAACAACCACGTTGGGAGCATTTGGGGCTTTGGTGTCTTGCTCGGGAACACTTCAACACACCCAGGGTGGGATCGAACTGGTAACCCTCCGACTGCCAGATGACTGCTCTTACCACCTGAGCCCCCATATATCACAAAGCAAGATTCCTGAGTTAGCTGGATTAGTTCACAGAGTAAAACATGGAACCCTTCCAAAATTGGAACATGGACTTAAGCGAAAACAGCTGTTCCCGGTTTTATCCTGTGAACTTATCCAGTTAGCTTCCTAATCCAGTTTAGTGAAATACCCCCATGCACATTTAAATATACCTCTCTAAACCGACACATGTAAACACACCTCTACACCCTGAGCGAGCCTATGTGTGCACGTGCATGCATGTCTCCATCGGTTCATGTGTCCATTTGTGTGTGTGTGTCTGTGTGTGTGTGTGTGTGTGTGTGTGTCTGCACATGTGAGAATGCATGCACTGGTCTCTGTGGGGTCATGTTGCCCTGGGTGACCAGTGGGGGCAGCCCAGCTGTGCAGGAAAGAGAATGCGGAGTGATGCTCTCTGTACAGGGGTCACTGACTCACACAGCTTTGAAGTCTCTCAGTGCATTATGTATGGGGCCCTTTTCTTTGGGGACTTTGGGGGAAAGTATGAGAAATATACAGTGGGGTCAAAAGTCTGAGACCACATTGAAAATCTGGGATGTTTTTTTTTTATTTATTTTTTATTTAATCCTGGAAATAAACAAAGTTTTAGGATTTTGAAAAAATGAAAACTAAGCTTTGCATGAACTACTCGAAGAGCAAGGAGTGCTGCACCATTCTCAATTACCTGACCTCAACCCCACTGAACACTTATGGGGAGACTTGAAGACAAAAGCTAAGCATTCAGTGACATCACAAAATGCTCTTTGGAACATTGTCAAATAATGCTGGGATCATCAGGTTTTTTGGAGTCCATGCCAGCTTCAGTGCATGTTGCAATTAAAGCAAACGGTAGACAGCAAATACTAAGAAATTCTGAAATTAATCTTTTAATCTTTTCAAAGATTCAACTTTTCACTCATTGTTATGCTGATAATATAATAAGTGATGAAAAAGTGAGTAAAGAATGCAAAATAGAAGCATTTTCACGGAGTGGTCTCCGACTTTTGGACCCCCACTGCATTTACATGCATGTAATGTGCATTCTATCAGTGGAACACGCTGTCTGGAAATGGTGACTTCCAGTTTTTTAACAGCACTATTTTTAAAACAAGAGAAGAGATGATGAAAGGGGTTTGCCCTCCGAGACGTTGCCATGACAATTCTGCTTTGATTTTGTTTGTTGGTGCTTGTTTTTTTGTGTACGGTGTATTTTTGGACAAAAATACAAATATTACTTTTGAGGGCGTTAAAAAAAAGAGGACAGTGATAAATAAAGGGAAATTAATTAAATAAATACCCTAATCTTTCAGCGCAAAAGCATTTGGTGGCAATTCCAAGTTCATTTAAAAGTGGGTGGTTTTGTGGTCACAGAACCAGGCCCTATACTCTTTGAGTTAGTAACAGAACCATGATTATTACTAACACTGAAACAAAAAGAACCCTTCAAAGTACAACTGTCCAGGCTCTGTAATTTGAGAGAGAGAGAGAGAGAGGGAGAGGAGAAAAGAGAGAGAGGGAGAGGGAGGAAGAGAGAGAGACAGAGAGGGTTGTTACAGCTCTTTTTTTCCACGGTGAGCGTTGGGCTGTGAGTGCGTGTGAGAGGAGGGTTAGCTGCCGGGGGGTGGGGTGGGGTGGGGTTGGGGGGGGGGGGGGGCAGGGCGGGCGCGGGGCGTCACTTTCGGCTCCCATTATCCAGCCTCTTTCATGAGAACCAGCTGTAGTGCTGCTCGCATCCCGACTGGAGGGCAGTTCCGTGAATGGGGAGAGAGAACTGGAGTAACCTGCGATCATGAGAGCCCTGAGCTGCCTCGCCTGCCTGCTGCTGGCCCCTCCTGGCCCAGCCCTCGCCCGGCCACGGAGGTAAGCGCTGAGCTAGCCCTGCTGTCTGACCGCCGTCTGCGTGGCCCTCTAGGGGGCAGAGACTGTGGGGGAGTCGGGGGGTGGGAATAGAGGGGGTCGCTGCAATGAGGCCGCACACATTTTTGGCCATTTATATCTCCGCTCTCCGAGTCTGCTTCACTCCTGTTTTGCCTGCAGCTGCACCTAAGCCATTTGCCGTGCTAGAGTCCAAGTAGTCAGATGGTCCAAACGCAGTGCTGTGTTGATGTCCAAATAAGCCCAGGCGTTTTGTTACGGCCCTGGGCCAGAAGTAAATTTCTGACAGAGGAGGGCTTGGGAGTGGTCAGGAGGGGTCGGGAGTGGTCAACCTCTAGGCACTCCCTGAGGATGTTAGCCTTGTTTTTTATTTACCAGCCCTTACCCATTGTGTCCAGGAGAAACGGGTCACATCTGGACAGCAAGCAAGCAGTGGACTGGGGTCAGGCAGAAAGCCAGTGGAGCGAGCAGGGTGGCCTGTTTACAGGGAGCCGTGAGCTGATCTGGGGTCAGTCGGGGAGGGGCAGCGCTGCACAGTAGCCGGGAGATGGGGAGGGGGTGTGAGGTGTGAACTGAGGCTCTTCATGCACGGCTCTGAAAGCCTCATTCATAAACGGCAGCCAGGGCTGGTCCTGCTGTAGGGGGAGTGGGGGGGGGGGGTGTAGAGTTAGTCTGTCGCCTGACTGTCCCATGTATAACTGCACAGTCCCTCTGCAGGGCCTGGGACATTCACACGCAGTTCCATATTTGAGCACTTCCTTCTGGAAGTTTCAAAGCATATGGAACGTTCTGGAACCATGCAAAGGTAGCATTAGTGGAAGGCTACCAAAACCAGCTGAGTAATTGTACGCCGAGGCACAAAAAGGCAGGGTCAGGGTGTGGTGTGGGGAAATGTCCGTTTTTTTTTCCTTTGCTTGACCACCCTGACAATTGCATTCTGGGTAATTCCACAAGAGACGTCTTTGACGCCGAGCAGATGGCTCGTCAAGGGCCTCTGGAAAAAATAAATAAAATCACGTTGAGAGTGACTTCTCGATTAACTGTCGACAGGCACTGAGAAGACCCTCTCACCCTCAATTAAGCATGAGACTGTGATTAGACCGCGCCACAGTGCAACGCTGGGTAACTGGAGTACCTGGCCATCACAGCCCGCTTTGTACCGCCGTCGTGAGACTAACGCCGACCTCATAATCAATTCATTAAGTATCAGGACGTACAGTGCAGAGTGAATTATCGAGTTCTGATCCGTCTGGGGAGGGACTCAGCAGTCAATCCCCCTCTGACTTTGTGAATCTGTGCATGAGAGCATGGTATTGTAGCGTATAAAATTAGAAGCTATAATTTTCCCCCGAAATGATTTATGACTGCACCTTCCTGCGCCGCTGCCGTCTCGGTGTTGCCGCTCCTGGAACGTGATTGGTGGAAACCGTGACTCAACCCGGGCACGTGCGGGGTGGTGGCTGATGAGCCGTGGAAGCATCAGGCCGGATTGCCACTGCTCAAGTCCGTGGAAATATACATCTCATTTCCACAGTGAAAATGCTTATTTTCATTTCATTTCAACCGTTTTTTTTAATTCCCTCCTGGAATTATGTTCCTTTTTTCCTGAGAAGACTGCTTCTTCCAGCTGGTTCTGATCCATCAACCTACTGTTACATTCTGTGCACATGTTCCATTCAGTGTCCGATCAAAGCCTTACGCAGTTCATTGACATTCGTTTTCTGCTCCATCCGCGAGAGTGAGGCATGGTATTTACTTATTGTTGAGTTATGATGGGTTACCATGGTCCAGGGTACACTTGCAGGACTCGCACAGGATCAAACATGCAGCCGTGCTGTCCGGTTCTGTACTGCGTGCTGCTGGTGTGGGATGATGAACACGGTTCTGTGATGTTGGCTCTGGATTCTGAACGTGGTTCAGCACTGCTGTGATGCTGGCTTGGGATGATGAACGCGGTTCTGTGGTCTGATCTCTTGGGCCTCGTCCCAGCGTCTGCAGTATGGATCTCAGGAATTCTTCTGAGAGCAGGCTGTAACTCGATTGGAATGTCCTGGACCGCTCTCCTTCCATCTTTCTCTCATTTTCACTTTCTATCCTGTCTACCGCTACCTTTCCAATCCTTGTTTTTTCCCCACCATTTCCCTCTTCCAAACTTCCCCTCTCACATTCTCCCTCTTCATTCTCTCATTCCTCTCACTCTCTCTCTCTCTTCTGTTTTTGTCATGGCCAGCATCTTTTGTGCTATTATGACAAAGCTTACTATGATGAAGCTTACTGCTAAGAAGCTTACTATGATGAAGCTTACTGCTGTGAAGCTTACTATGATGAAGCTTACTGTGATGAAGCTTACTGTGATGAAGCTTGCTGTTATGAAGCTTACTGTCATGAATCGTACTGTTATGAAGCTTGCTGTTGTGAAACTTGCTGTTATGAAGCAGTTTTTTCTGATGAAGCTTACTGTTCTGAAGCTTGCGGTTATGTGTTTTCATCTGTTTGTTTTATAGAGAGACAGTAGTATAACAATTAATGCAGGTCTACTTGTTGATTTATTGTGCAGGTACGAATAGACCCAGTTCAGGTTAAGCTTTAAGTAACACAAACATTCCCCAATGAGGATTTAAGATTTTGTGAACAGTCCACTAATCTCTATAACTTTTGCAGAACTGTTGCTTGTTCCAGTAAGGACATTGCATTTGGAGCTGTGTATCTGTAAATATGTCTCAGGCTTTCAGCTTGTGGGCCTTGGTAAAGCCCTGCTAAATGGTGGGTTCTGTCAAACTGCAGCCTTTATTCCACGGCTGGCCCACAACGATGTCGCTCCTGCGGCCTCTGAATACCCGTCCGCAGCAATTTCGCCTCCCTCCACAGAAAACGCAATCTCTGCAGCCTCTTTATCAGATCCCTTGTTCAGACCGGTTTCCTCCCTTTGATTCGTGGCGGGTTTTCTGGCGGGATCTGTGCCGGAGGACGTGCGCGAAAACCCAGCTGTCGGCTCCGAGCGTTCTTTGCGTCGCCACGGCAATAGGGTAAATAAATGTGCGCGCTTTTTTTTTCTTCCCCCTTTTCTATTTTTTTAAGTTGGTGTCTTTTGGAGTTTATGAAAGTCATGAAAGGAACCAATGTGTTTCCCGAGAGGCTCAAGGGAGGACTGTGTTCTCTGTGATTTCTCCAGTGTACAGTTAGGATTAAAAAGGGCAATATTTACCCTGGGTGATGGATGCGGTAATTCTGTTAGCTCCTCTCTGAGTTAACTGCTGTTTTGCTGGGAGACCGAGTGGCAGCGCTCTGAAACTAAATCACATTTTGCTGCATGCCTCTGCATTGTGTGACTGCAAAGCAGCGAGTTCAATCAGCAAAGTCACAGACCCGCACGTGCTCCCTGTAAACACGTGCATACCTAGCGCATATGTTCTCAAGTGCCCTTTAACCTTGAGTTAGAGGCAAAACCACACCAATTATTCAGTTATTTTTTGATGAACATGTTTCTCAGTTGAAAAAAATGAGTCCTACAGCACTATTCCTATCAATAATCACAATGATTTCAGGTCAGGGACATGATGTTTTTGAAAGTGAGAATGAAATAATGAACATTCCATGGTTCTGTTCCTCAGATTTATGTTCTTTTAACAGTTTTGATTGTTCTTCTATCATAGAGCAGAAGGAAAATGCTGCAGAACTTTGTGTTTCATGATATGATGTATTACCCCCTCCTGGATAAAACAGGCACTGAATGCTTCTGTCAGTTTCTCTGTCGTGAAACGGCACCAGAATCCTTTGCAGCTAACCATATGGAAATTATTACATGGTAATCTTCAACTGCAGGTCCAAGAAATCAAAGGTAATGCTGTTATAATGAGAGCCGGAGGTCTTTGTCTACTGGAGTTTGTTTTGTTAGGCAGACAGATTAAGTAAATGTGCACGACTCATGTCTCGGATCTGCTAATGACCGTGACAGGCCATGGTCAAAAGTAAAATTCCGAGTAGGGACAAGGTTCTCAGCAGTTCTAAAATGGACGCCGTTGTGTCCAGCTTGTTTCTCATGGCAACCTGTAGTGTGTCCCACCATAAAAGGGCGTGTGAACGGACTGCTCCGTAACACCGCCGACACAAGCAGCCGGGTGTCATCATCCCACAGTGCTCTCTGTTTTCGACCGGTGTCAGCACGGTTTTCCGTGCGTTCGTGTTCCCGCGAGCGCTGCAACCCGTGTGACCACATGTGTTCCCATCCACCCCAAACTGTTCTGGAAACTGTACAGAGAGTTTGTGACGAGCTGTGTGCCAGGAGGGCCCACTCTTTCATGTGGGTGTTTATTCATCTTCTCCTGTTTCTGTGGAGTGGAACTCAGCACCACAGATGGGCCCGATCTGAACGAGAGCAATAACGTTAACGCGACGCAGACTCGCCTCCCGAAAATCTGACACCTCAGAGAGGGTCCGTCCCTCTGAGTCATTGCTCAGCTCCTGGGTGGCCTGGGTCCGAGCCTGACACCAACAGTCTGCCGCCCTGGACCTGGAGGGCCGCTGGGTCCGGAGGTTTCTGTTTCCACCTGAACATCAGCAGGCAATTTAAGATCCAAGTAACTTCGGGAGATTGAGTTAACTCTGTAATCGGCTGCTTTAATTGGACAATTAAGTGAGAGTTAAGTGAGTTTCAAACAAACAGCAGCAGACCCTGTGGCTCTCCAGGGCTGGGATTGCAGACTACTGCCATATTGATGAGCAGTGGGATGTGGGAGAAAAGTTGCTCACTCTGAGAACGAGAGACGTTTTCTGTTGCAGCAGAAGGATTAACTTTTAACTGAGCAGCTCAGCCAGAAACTGGGTCAGATTCAAAAAGTTCCGGTACTTGTGCAAACTGAAAAGTTGTCTTGAATACATTATTAAATTGTGTAGTTTTGAGGCAAGCTCTGATACATGGTGTATTCACTCCTGTATGTCATTCATTGTTTTCAATTGCATATACTGTATATTGGAGTTGCAATATATGGGACTGGACTTGTACAGCATGTTTTCAGAATCCTATTATAAGAATATCTGATGAGATCTGATTAGATCAGGCACGTTCATGTACAGTACTGCTGGAATAGGGTTCATCTATGGGCAGTGTTTCAAGCATGCACATTCTGTATCTGGGGTCTGGATTTCATTAAGGATAATGTGACTTAATTTTTAGCCTTGTTCTCCAAACCGCCAAGCTGCTTCCTGTTCTGTGATGCTGCTGCTTCCTTGAGCAGTTTAAAAAAGCTTTTCGTTCTGTTCTGATTATTGTTGCAGTGACTTTTATTTAAAGTATTTGTATCATTCAGAGATTTTTGTCACAGGGTTTATTTATGTTGGCAGTGTCATGTTATGGTTAGGGAATTGAGCTTGGAACAGAAAGGTTACTGGTTTCATTCTGAACGAGGACACTGCTGTCGTTGCTTCAGTATATGTCTAGCTACATAAATGGATACTATGTAAGAAATGGTAAAACTGTACCTGTAAGTTGCTCTGGATAAGAGTATGAGCTGCGTGCCTGTAATATAATGTGATAGTGATATTAAGATTAAAGACCTTTCGTTGTTTTGAAGTAAAAAGGTTGCAAGAGTGTAAAAATGGTTGGGGAGGTGTCTCCAATGTCTTCTCTGTGGCTAGTGCGTGTGAAAGATAAGCTGTGTGAATGTATGCATTTTCTGTCACAATTTTCTTGGATATATAAGCCAATATCGAAGTGGTTTCACAGACACAGGAACCGCTAACACACTCAGTTTTGAGTAAATTCACACATGACCAAATTTGTAATATCAGAGAAGGCTTTTCTAACCAGAAGGATCAAACTCAGTTGTTTCATAGTCATTATATCAGCTGCCATGAGGGTCTGATAGAAATAACTGAGGTAGTAAAACATTCAATCAGCCTTTCTTTGTCGATGCTATGTGTTAGCTGGCTACGTCTGGGGGCCTGATGGTGTTATTGTATTGTTGTGGTTTGTATATTTTCCACAAATTTCCCCCTGCAGTAATATTTTCAGATTTACACAGACCCAGTACACTCACCGTTGCTGCGCTGAATTAGACTCTCAGGAGTGGAAGGCTGTTACTCATTGGGCAGCGGAAAACACTTATATCTCCGACTTTCTCATAGTGAAATATTTTCCCTCTCAACAAAACAGAGACCACCAAAGACTTCACCCCTCACCACCTCACCACACCAAAGTAAGTGTGAGCAGAGATGGCTCTGAAAGAGTGGGGGGGAAGGGGGGTGCAAACGACGGAGAGAAAGACTTATCATAATAGTTTTGATTCTTATAAGTGTATAGTTTACCTTGTATACTCCGTGTTTAAAATTCACCCTCATTTTTCAACAGCACTTCTCATATGCGAAGCTCTTTTGGCAATGTTTCCCAGCCAATGAGGAAGTGAGAGAGTAGAAATGAGACAGAGAGCCAATATTTGCAAGTTTCTCTGCATATATTGGGAAAAAAGTTAAAATCAGTTTGGACCGTAGTGTGAATGCTCTAGGGCTTTGGTGGCTTTTCATGGATTCCCTATCAGGGAAGTCTGAGGGGTACGGAAGGAGCCGGAAGATACCGCGCCCCAGAGAACGACCGGGCGCTGACGCAGACTGACGCCAGAGCCCAATTCCTCCTCTCAGAATGCTTCACCAGCCTCAAGGGTTCTGGGTCATTTGCAGCCTTTTCCAATCCCAGGCCAGGCCCCCTGGGAATGCGGGTGGAGGTCCGAGCAAAGCGGGCACTCGGGATGGCGGGCAGACCGCGAATAGACTGGCGGGGTAAATATAACCACGCCAGACACGGGGGAGGGGGTTACCTCTCAAACAAGGGGCAGGGAGGGGTGGGTTTGGGGTGGCCAGGGCCAGGGGGAGGGGGGAGGAGAAACCGGTTCACACAGACTCTTGTGTTGGCGGCCAGGGCGATGCCGTCATCCCCAAATCTCGAAGCCTTTAAATAACCAGAGGAAGTTTTTTCCTGCACATTCTCTCCAGTGGTGTCATGTTATCTCTCTTGAGGGAGGCTGTTTGGCATCTGGCTGAGGAACCCCCTAACTTTTACTAGCTCCAGAAGAAAGGCCTGAATTTGTAGTCGTAACTGATTTTATTCTACTCTGTCAGCAGCTTGTGAGTAGCCCTTTCACTGAAATAAACTGTTCAGAGACTCTCAATCTTCTATCTGCCGTAACCAATATAGAAACTTTTTATTGATTTAATTTTTTCTGTGAATCGCTTAACTTTTTTCTTCTAAATGTGATTGGTGACCATTTCAGAGACTTTGCACAGTGAAGAACCTAAATGTTAAAGGTAGTTTTTCCTACCCCAAATCTGCGCTGTTCTCTGATTTATCCATAGAAACCCAGGCCCCATCCTTTGGCTGGCTTTTTATTGTAGACATTCTGTAGCTGGAACACTCTGGCTGAAACCGAAGGCGTTTTCATTACGGCCTGTATAAGATCTTATTAAGTATTTAAAAGCACTCCTCTGGGACTCTCTTTAGCTGCTCGTAGACTACAAAGGACATACTAAGTAGGCAGCCTTAATGATGATGATTTATCAACACAAGTCGCCCTTTTAAGTTTCTTTCCCACCATTTATATTGCATGGAAATATCTGACCTGGTGTGATCCAAAGAGGAGGGTCAGTCTGTTGCAGGTTTTAGCCTCAGTCTAGCTGAGATATAGCACCCAGCCTATAACTTATGTTGGCCGGGCTTTGTACCGTTCGCAAAGCTAAAGGAAACAGGAAGTAGCTCTTCATCCTCCAGTTCCACCAACACCTCTCCTCCTCCCACCTGTGTTTATGCGACCCCACTTCACCCTCCCCCGGAAAGTTAATCAGGCTTCAGTACAGGAGGAAGGGCCTACTTGAGCCATCATAGTAAGATAATGCACGCTGAAATGCGTATCACATGAATCACAGACCGAGTCCTTCAGAAACCCCAGTGAGCCGGTGTTTTAAGGACCGAAGATGTCAACCCAGTTGCGTGAAATTGATTACAAGCCCCATGGCTTCACGGTGTACCTACGCCTTCATGCTAGCTTGCATGTTCAGTATTGTAACTGGGACTGCCGCTAATGACTTCAGCACAGTTAGCCGCATGTGCTGCCCTTCAAGCACATCAGGCGGTCAGGGAGAGAACAAGAACCTTGATCCCTGTTTGAACCCCGTTCTCATGCGGGGCTGCAACACAGCCGGGAAACAATGGAAATCTTTTTCCGAGGGGACTGAAGTCATACTTGATGGAGCATTCGCATGAAATCAGCAGTGCTTTTTTTACGCCATCACAAGCAGAGCCAGGTGTGTGTTGGGTTACATTGATGAATGTCAGTGTCTGACTTCCATCCGGTGTGTTTAAACTGACAGAGTGATTCAGGAGGACAAGGAACAGACCTTGGCCTTGGAGGTTTAGGAGCCCTACATTTTTACTTTATTTTTTGACAGAATCTCCATTTGATAAGTGGAATGTTTAATTCTTCGTTTCATATTTAAGAGTCTCAAAATTGCATACTTGGATTTGAGACAAATTTGCAGGAACAAAAGTCTCTTCAAAATGACTACTGAAAATGTTACATCGTCACAAATTAATATTGATATTGTAATATTTTTTGCGGCTCATGCCTCAGTTTCGGCCTATTGCAGAGTTTCACGATTTTGCCAAAAAGTGTTCTGCAATCTAAAAGTTCCCGTTCCATCTGTAGTCTAATGAAAATATACCCAGTCAGAGTGATGGATCTTCTGTGGCTTCCGGGCTGAGGGAGTCATCCCTTCCTCCACTGAACTAAATAAATGAAGTCTGTCGTGTTGAGGAAGGCCACTAACTAGCCTAATACAGCTGCCAAACAGGTTAAAGCAGCTGCGTATGACTTCCTCCTGGGAGGCACCCGTTAGGAATCCACGCTGTGAATTCTCAACATATTGTAAGCTTCCTTGAGTTAAACATCTCCCGAAGGAATGGAAAGTATGGTACGAGGTGGCCGACGTGCCATTGCTGTGTATTTCATTCCACACTTTCTTTCCAGCACTAATAAACTAATAAAGTTTTATTATATTGGTTAAAATAACGGTTGTTACACAAATCTACACACTAGATTGCCTTCAGAAGCCTAATATGGCAGTGTAGCTGTGAGCCCTTGATCTCATGACAAGGTTTTTTTCTTGTATCTTCTGGCATGAATATAAAAAAAACAATTGTTACATTGTTTACAGTATGAAATCCAAACAATATTCTGTACATGACATGTTGAAATCCCCGGTGTACAGCTTTTCCTTCTGTTTATATATTTTGGGAAAACATACTGTGAATAATATTTACTGAACGTGATATTGACCAAGTGATCGACCTAAATGTGCAGCGATCTTACAGGATGCCGAGGAATGTTTCTGTCTCTTTAAGTCGAGGGTCTTTATCAGAAATAGCCACCGTTGCCCCGGTCTCTGGTGGTCCGTGGCGGTAAAAATAAGCGCAATAAATTAAACCTGTCTAAAGTGACGAGACGGCAAGGAGCAGTACGAGGGAGCAGGCCTGACCAACGCCCCAACCGGCAGGCAGAAACAGGCGTGGGGGAACTGACGCCGGGGCTGCCTTCTAGAAGGATCCGTTTCCCCACCACATCTAATTTCATTTATAAAAACGTCCTCTTCTTCCTTCGGTTTTTTTTCCACCCGCGGGTTCTGCTTTTCCTAGCGGTCTGACTCGTTCCTTCCAGCTACAGTCATCCCTGCATTTGTCAGCAGGGCACTATTTCAGTTGGTCTACGGAGGCCGTTAACTTGTCATAGCCCTTTAAAAAAATATATATTATATATTATTTTTTTAAACCACAACGTTCCAAAAACAAAAAAGTAATAATAAAACTGATGTTTTTGCACAAATCCCGCTGTCTCTTCGGAGTCCCGTTTACCCGGTAGGGTGTACACTGCTAGTTCCTCCAGTCTGGCCCAATTGGCCCTCTACCCCTATAAATGTAAAAAAAGAATGGTGCTGGGCTGGGAAACCACCTCAAAGACCCCTCTCTCCTGGTGCCTGCCAGAAGCCGCCATCGTAAAACGGCGAAGCGGTACTAGCTCTGTGGTGAGGAGTTAAGAGCCAGAAGACTGTTTGTCTCCCACCGTACAAACTCTGTGCTGAAGCCAGGAGAGGAGCCCCGGTTTTTTTAGCATATACGCAGCCAAATCGACGCCTCCCTTGAGTGAATGACATGTGATGAGTGTTTGGAGGTTGATTCCTGAGACCCCGAGGAGCCATGCGACCTCTTCCTCATTTGGGCTATTCCTATAGAGGGGGGCAGTTGGGGAAACTAGAGAGGTCTAGCGTGGCCTGGTATTTACAGAGCGCCGTACACTGCTTTAAATAATCGCCACAAATGCATCCTCCCCGCTTCTCCGGAGGGAGTCGGTTTTCTCGTAGTTCCAGAGGCGACGGCGACACGGAACGAGGCGCGTAATTAAGCAGCGGGGCGACATGGGTGGGTGACGCACGCGGGCGCCGTTTGAAGATGTGGAAGCTCTGCTAGGCCCCGCCCTGCGGGGCACGTGTCTGCGCTGTGGGGTGGCCCGGCCCCGGGGGAGAGCGGAGCTGCGGTCAGGCCATGGCGTGTGACTGCGGCCGTCTCCAGCGCCCCGTAAAACGGCGCGGAGGAGAGGGGGCGGAGCCGGGGAAGCTGACTGCGATCCCGCCTGTCATTAACTCTGATTGATGGGTTCCAGTGGCGTCAGCTGAGGCCTTCAGCAGCAATGTGTAGTGCGCATACTGTGTACTTTCCCTGATGCATTATTGCCCGTTTGTCTCAGCCAACTCCTATATCTCTGCCCTTTTGAAATGGCAGTTAAACTCAGTCAACGAAAATTGGAAAGGAGAAGTTTTAAATGGCCCTTTGAGCATGGAGATAGGAACCATCGATGCGTCAAGGTGACCAGTGGGGGTTAATCTTGAGGTTGGCTGTTATGACTGAGCATGGCCTTGCGTTATTTCAAAGGGCATGATTAAGCATGCAGTTTTCTTGTTAATGTTGCCCTCCCTGACTTTAAATACTATAAGCCAATGCCACCACACCCCGCTGTGAAGAAGGGATGGGTGCAACCAATGGCAGTTCAGAATGAGACCGACCAATCAAATGCAGAACTCATAAAATTACAGCATTTCAGTCAAGTCAGCCATGTTTAATATTCTGAAGCTTTGACATAAATTTTTTATTTAAATCTGGCTTGTGGCTATAGAAAGAACAACACAGTAACCTTTGCCCCGAATGAAATTTGCAAAGCAGTAGCACTTTCTATTACATCAAATTACCTTTTAATCCGTCTTCATGTTTTCACATTTGATGGCCTTCTTCTATACAATGGCTAAGGCTGGAACTGCCATCCATTGTCTCTGAGTCCACCCTGATTTAATAGCTGGCAAACCACTTTACTTCCTCTCGTGAGCCAAGAGGTTTTCACTGCTGACCTTCAAATTGATCATAGCCTGGGCTTAATTATTTCACACCATCGAGAGGAGTGACACCGCAATAAAAAAATAAAACCAACGAGTTGTGAAGGATAAGCAATACTGTGAAATGTATCACCAAGATTAAACCGTGGCCATGAAATGATTGTAAAATTGTTGCACGGAGTGTATAATGTTAGTTCAGTCCGAACCGGTAGGTGTTCAGCTGGTGTTTGATAGTGTGCTGAGGAGCTGAGGGCATAGGTGGAGGATATGTGAGTTTCTTTTTTAAAAAGCAGCATCGAGGGATGATTTAAATGCAGGTATAATGCCCATGTGCCCATGTGGATGGTCTGACACTGGTTTCGTCCCATATGTTCAGATGTTGCAAAACATAAGGGATGGTCACATAAAGTAATGACAGACGCCTTGGTATTGCTTAAAGGGTCATATATTATTATTAATAATAATAAAATAATAATAATATTTTATTATTATTATTGTTATTATAAATCCTCCACCTGAAGGTGATTTGAATCTTGCATGATCAAAGGACAAAGTCGGTTGAGCATATCGTCCATAGAAGCTGTAATTGAACATCGCGTTCATGGTGCCACTGGAGCCACCACGGCAGAAGCGATTAAAACGATATCTCGCAGCGCAGACGGAGGACGTGGCCATTTCTCCACGTGAAATGCGTCCTCCTCTGAGCGGATAGCCTGCGGCCACGTCCTCTCCGATCGTTACTCTCTCCGGCGTGACCCCGCGCTCGTGTGCCGCCCGTGTTTTATTATGAATAAAGAAATCTGTTTGGCGTCATAAATAACGCTAATAAAGGGAGGCGCGCTGAGCCTCCCGGACCTGAGGCGGCAGACTTATTCTTTCCAGTCGATACTCCTGTGATTTACCCTCTGGTCCGTTCTGGGCTTCCCAACTCGCTTGTGTAATCTGTCTTTCTATCCCCAGCCAGGATCCATTGGTGCCAGGGCGGGCCACTCTAACCTGTTCATGAATTATTCAACATGAAATTGATATGTAGGTCATACCGAAACGCTTATTTTAGTTAAGTCACAACCATACAAACTATACACAGTGTCAGAATGCCATTCGTCAAAGAAACGATGGATATGAAAGCTTCGACAGTACATTAAAAATGAATGTGTTTTACGTTCACATCATTGCTTACGAGTAGATTCGATGTGCTTTCACGTTACTTTAGGGTCAGCAGCTGTCCAGTCTTATATTTATCCATTTTTGTTCCTTTAAAAATAGGATTCGGCCTACAATATGGATAAACATTTATCATAATAACAGCCTGGACAGAAGTGGAGGTGCTATTGTTGGACAATTTATTGAGTGTATTCTGAGAGTACACCACAAGAATCTACCATACAGTATATAAACAGCAGTGCCAAACTGTTCAACCTGACACACCCCAGCCAATAGAAATCATATGAAGCACAGCAGTAAATGGTAAATGGTTGGCATTTATATAGCCCCTTTGTCCAAAGCGCTGTACAATTGATGCTTCTCATTCACCTATTCACACACACACTCACGTACCAATGGCGATTGGTTGCCATGCAAGGCGCCAACCAGCTCGTCAGGAGCAATTGGGGGTTCGGTGTCTTGCTCAGGGACACTTCGACACACCCGTAATATCAAACAGTAATATCTCTCCCGAAAAACAGCTCTCCTTATTGGTGGCTTGCTCCCCATTTGCTTGCAAAAAAATAATTCCTAATGTGTCTAAATCTAGTTTTACCTGCTTTTCCATGTTCTGTTGCATCTGAGTGTGTTCGGTGTTACCATTCATCTGCTAGCATCTGATTTGCATGTTAGTATTACAGAGTGTAGAACGCATGCCTACATGTCTGTGAATGTCACCGACGTATGTTGGAATGTCCTGCCGGTTTTTAATTAGTAGACTTGCAAATTGATTCCATTTGTGCTTGAATCCTGCTTGAGTGGGATGTCTAAACAAGGATATGTCCCCCCCTCTCCATTCCAGTTGTGCTCCCTCGAGCCGTGTAAACTCACACTGTACCTCCATAGCAGCTAATCTGCAGAGGCATTGAGACTGTTTATGCACTCCGATCGAGATGTACACTGTGAAGACCTGCGGGCATTCTTATCTAAACAATGCTCACGGTTCTCACGGTAACTGCTGCGTCTCTCTTTGAGCATAAGGCCTTTCGTATGTGAACCGTGTCAGCAACGGATCTTAGCGTGAGGTTTTTATCTTTTCCCCACGTCTTATGCTACTTTCATCTGGTTGCTTTGCTTTGGTGATGATGTGCATTCATTTAAAAAAAGCCGTGTCGGTAAAGCCTCCTTAAATTCTCCTCCGTGAAGAGCATCATCACGGGAAAGACTGAATACACACACCCCTGCCGCTCCAACGCTGTGACCCCAGGTTAGCATCGCAGCTACGCTGAGGATTTTCGCTCCTGTACTTCCATATAAAGCCAGCGGAGAAGGCTGGAATGTTAGCACTTCGGATTCGCCGGCGCTGATTACATTTAAGGACATGGGCGGAGGCCCAACCTCCCAGTGTAAGCACAGACAGGTCCCCGCTTACACACGTGCAACTTAAGCACAGTTTGTTCCTCTCACATACATGCACTAAATAACAGTCACGCACAAGCAAATGAGCCATCAGGTCGAGGATGTGAATGTGCATGTCTGTTCATACGGTGTTTTGGTTTGGTGTGAGGCAGAATTCTTTGACGCTGTTCCTTTTATACCTGAAAGGGAGCCTGTGGGCTGGTCACACGTAACTTTTTTGGGGATCCATGTTTGGGAACAGCATTCCGAAAATGTGGTTCTGTTAAATATTTTACATTTTTTCTCAAGATTTTTTCACTGCATATTCAGAACAGGCCCCCTTTTCCCATGTGGTCATCGAGTGTGCCTGTTCCTGACCCATGTGGCATGTTTACTGTCACACACTTTTCAAGTTTCAGTGTGCAGAAAGGACGCGCCATGTTTTAGAGGGAGCACAGCTGAGAACATCTGTGTGTGCTTTTCTTTGTTTCATGTTATATGCCCCCCTTCACCCCACTTCCATTCATTTTCCATTCTCTTCTGGAAGATCCCATGTTCTTTTAATTTGCATGAGGAAAAGAAGAACATGTTCATCTCCACTGCACAAAAAATTATCAAAAAAAAATCGTCATGTCACAGACTGAATGATTGTCCCATTCGTGAAAGGTTAATCTGTTCTGAGTAACCCACAAATAGCAGCCGGCCAGATGTTATATGTACCATATTTTCCCTGGGATTTTTTCCATTTCAAGAGGGAAACTCTTGATAATAACTAATATGCTTTGCAATTTCTGTTAAAAAGGACCATCAACCATTCAGCACTATTCCGTCTTGCAGGATGGGACAATAATTGTTCTGCATCATCGGCATCCATGCATCCTGCAGAACTGAAGGGAAAGTAGCTATAATATGGCAATAATTCCCAACCCTGTTCCAGGAGATCTACCATCCCCTAAATTTGCACTCCAACCCAAACAAAGCACACCTCTTCCAACAGCTAGAGATCTAATTGAGCTGCTAATCTGGTGCCGAATAGGGTTAAATAATAATAAATGCGGTAGATCCTGACCACAGATCTATGATATTGATTGGTCTTTCACCACGTTTGACACATGGAGTCTTTGTCCTACCTTGCACCATATGTAACAATATAATAGACTCCTTGCAATAACATTAAAAATAACAACAATAATTTGGAGCAGTATTAGCAAGAAATGTGTTTTAAAGGCTGGTATAGTCTACTCTGCATGAACATGAACAGGTTTGCCAGGAAACTAAAATGAATGGATCATGGATAGCAATACATTGGTTTAAAACAACACACCTTGTTTAAAAAAAGTTTGTTGTTGTTGTTTCTGTTCCTGTAATAAATTCTGTATTTGGCATTGCGATTCGTAAAGTACACGTGCTCTCTTAATTTGCAGCACTTTCTTTGAAAAGGAGCACCACATTGTAAGGATAATTAGGCAGCAAGAATGACTGTTTTTCTCTTATTTTATCGCAAAAGAATGCCCAGCTAGGCAGAAAGCAGTGATTTTATAGCCTTTCTGGGTCCAAAACAATCCTTCCTGTTGCAAGATGTGAAGCTGGCCTCCGGGGATGCGCGTCACAGACGTTTTTCACTCCGTCTCTAAACTCCTCCGCAGCTGGGGTGTGTTCCCCAGGCAAGTCCACAGTCTCCCCCCCATGTTTATGTCACCGCCGCGCTACAGCCGAACATACGCAGCGCAGACTGACAGGAATGTCAATACTGGTTTCCAGAAGTTTGCAGACACAAATATAGAAAAAGTGTTGCGGCCCTGCAGTGAGTTGGAAAAAAGTGCTCATTAATCCAAACATAAATTCCTGCTTTGTAGGTGTTTGTTTATACCGATTAGAGAAATAACGAAGACGGGGATGCCTGTTTGGAAAGGTGAAGATAACACCTTGTCTGAAGATATCTATTCATCCAGAAGGTAGTTTTGGGGGTTTTGTGACACATTCGGCGATGCATTTGGAAAATTGGAAGAACAGTGCGACGCAAATCGAGACCGCACTTCTCACCCCCCACCCCTACACCCCCCACCACTCCCCACCTCCCAGGTCTTTCCTTTTCTTATAACCTTTAGAGCTTGATGAATGCTTCTTTTGTACACATATTTATGGAAAAACAGGCGAGGAGTTGGAGGTTCTGTGAGGTTCTGCCCTATTTCCATTGGCGGAGTAGAACAGGGGCCCTTGTCTGTACCAGCGGCGGAGTTGCTTTGCGTCAGAGGGGCTTGATTGGATGTGTGGTTGTGATGTAATTCAGAAAGGGCGGAGTCTACGGAAGCGGAATAAACAGAGAGGCCATAAGTACCCCCACGAAGAGGCTGATGGCAGTGATGTGGTATTTGTGCTCAGCCATGTCAGCCGCCACCCAAAGCACGTCAGAAACAGCTATGGTGGCCTGAGCAATCATTAACACTATGGCGCGGATGGTGTGGTTTAAAGGGGGGCAAAATCTAAGGGCGTGAGCAGTGGTTTTCTGAGTAGTATTCTTCGTCCCTTGTTTTTTTATTTTATCCCAATTTCCATTAAGTCCCAAGTCCTATTTGTAGGTGTGAGATAGAGGCAGTGATCCCCCCCCAGTGATATTTCAGTCCATTACACACAACCCTGCTGGGCTGCCGGCCACAATCAGCACTGGCCTGGTCAGGGTTCGATACCAAACCGTACACAGGACACATCACGACTGTACATGAAAACGGGGCTTTCAGCAGGAAGAACCGCAAGGTCCTGGATTTAAACACAAAGATGTGGGCCCACATAGCGAAGCATGTCATTCGGTAATTTCAAGGGCCTGCTACTTGAAAGCCCTAGCTTCCTGTTTTAACTATAGAAATAATGCAGAGGAGAAGGCAGCCCAGCCTGCTGAGACAGCCAGAGAGAGGGAGGATAGCGTGGGCTTAAAGAAACCACTTGGGGAGGCAGGTATGGGCTTTGAACAGGAGGATGTAATAGCTAGGAGCAAAATTGAAAAAAACTGAAGTCCGCCGGTGTGCGCGGTGAGAGGAGAGATGACAGGAATGCGATGCGTGATCTGATTTCGTTCATTTCGTTTCGTTTTTTGAACTTTCCGCAGAACGCCGGTCTAATTGAAGAGCGGACCAATACAATTTGGGCTTCCAGACAGCCAGACTTTGCAGTACTGTCGTTCCCTGGAGATAAAAGCCAGTGTTTCCACTTGATTATAAAGCCTTCATTATGAAACATGACTAAAAGATCAAAGGATCATTTAGTTTGTTTTATTTTGTTTTTACATGAGATTTCTGCCTGATACTAAGCCATCATCTCTAATCTCTGGCTTTCAGCATTAGCCATCCATATTTATAAAACACTATGTCAACTTATCGCAGAGATGCATGGAATTAAGGAGCATAATTTACTTTTATTTCTTGAAAATTGCTGGAATAAAAACTGCAGTCAGCCACTTTGTGAAGTTTGGAAAGCAAACTGTGTGCATCCCTTAGACCAGGGGTGTCAAACTCCAGTCCTGGAGGGCCGCAGTGTCTGCTGGTATTTGTGGTTTCCTTTCAATCAGCAGCCAATTAAGGCCTTCAGAACAAGGTGTGTGGGCTCTTTAGCCAATGAAAGACTTTGAAATTCATCTCTCGTGCTGAAACACGCCAAAAACCAGCAGACCACTGCGGCCCTCCAGGACTGGAGTTTAACACCCCTGACTTAGACTGAGCCATCTCTGCACTTCCCTGTAAGGAGGACAGAAGAATTTTTTTGCCTGATGGGTATGATCCAAACAGGACCACCCCCATTCATGTCAAATGCCAAGTAACAGTGGAGCAGTACAGCAACATTTCCCCCATAGGCTGTACAAGACAACCACAGCATTCATTATAGCACAACCAATAGTATATTTTACGCACCTTACACTTTGAACAAACCTGCTAGTTTCCTTGTTTGCCTTTATTTTTAGCTTGATAAATGCTTTCTTAAATAAATTGGAGGGAACAAAATGGATCCCCCACCAACAAACAAACACAAGCCAAAGAATATTGGTTCATTTCTAAGACCTTTATCATTGTGTCAACTGTCCAGTCACCAGTACAGAAATATTGCCCTCATGTTGAATAAGACAACCACAGCATGCATCATAGCAAGGCATGTTGTACATAAAAACCTACCACAATGACCAGATATTTGCACATTTAATAATAAGGTTCGGTGAATATCGGTGTGATGAGTGTTCAAGTCTCCCACAGTTAAGCCTACGCTGGGTGCGGTCTTGCAAACAGGAAAAGATTGTTTTATTTTGGTTTTAAAGTTCTTTTTATATGTAATTCTGAAGTCTGTGACCAACAGATGAGCCACATTTGAGTAAAATAGAACATCGGAGGAAGACAAATAGGAAGACATGATAAAGCATATAATCTCAGACTGGGCATTATTATTGAGATGTTATTAATAGTAATAACATTGTTTATAAAAGTTACTGTCAGGGCTGCTCCTTACTGTACTTTTTGTGTGATTGCACAAGGGCAGTGTTTGGTGTTGTAATGAGTCTGGCCAGGAGCAGATTTTTCTCTCCATGTCAGATATCAAGGGTGGCTACAATGCATCAAAAATGCTCTTATCACCTTGTTGCGAGCATTTCGGACATGCCAGAAATAGTACAAATGTGGAATAAGGTCTGTTTCACATCAGCCAGTGAGATGTGTTCTCCCAGGCATGTGTTCAGTCACTGGAGGAATCAGCCAGACAGGCTACTGGGAAGACGAGCCAGTGTGTAAGAGGACCTTTCTAACAGCGGTTGGAGTGTGAGTGCCATTTTTTTCTTTTTGTTTATTTTCGGCCGTTTAGAGTTGGGGAAGGCAGAGGGGGCCCCGCTAATGCGTCCCACACGGAGAGACAGGGTGGATTTGGCGGGCGGCAGAAACGGTGGTCCCGGCCCGCGGGGCGTAGCCCATGCACAGTAGCGGAATGAAAAGCGGGCGGGGCAGGGGGGGCGCGGCCGCGCCGGCTGTGTTGGGGTGGGGTGGACTACCACCGGGAGCCGTGATTGGCCGTTTTGCGGGAAATCTCTGCTCATGGGCCAAAGGCACGAGGCCAGCTCTGGTACTCCGTCCAGTGGAAAAATCGCTGGTTGTGGCTTAACAAGGACCGAGGCGGGGCAGTTATGTGAACAGCTTGCCCCACCGCGGTACGGTCTTGTGCAAAGATTCCTGACACTGGGCCCACTCCGCCCCTGGAACAAAATGTGTAGATTGTGAAAGGGATGCGAGGTGTGGCGTTTTTTGGCTTTGTGAGCTTTCTGTTCATTTGTGCGCCTTGGAAGTTTATGTGAAATGATGAGGGGTTAATTAGATGCTCTGTCAACTGTTTTAGTGCCTGGGGCAATTACAAGTTCTGTAACTGAGCCTCATTGAGACAGCTGGCACAGCTGTGTTTAACAGACCGATCTTAAACGAAAAATAAGTCGAACAAGCCCATTTGCTTGTACCTGTATTTTTTAATGGGAGAAAAATGCAGCACCAACAAGATTTCATTTGCAAAAAAAAAATGTTTTAATGATTGGCGCAATTTTTTCATTTAAATGTCAGGAGGTTTTAAACACAGGTTGGCTCGGTTAAAGGCTCGATAAACTCCGATAAATCGAGAGCTTGATGAGGAAAACAGAAGAGCAACGCAAACAGTGTTTTGGCTGGGGAAACGGAGCGGTGACGTGAGTCGACAGGAGCGCTAACATAAGCGCTAAAATAAGCAAGTCTAACAACAAGCGCTTGTCAAACACATTTAATTTACGCCCAGGAGAGCTGGCAAGGGGGCCTTGATTGCTTCCCTCTGTGCCAGCATTGACACGCTGACACCCCTCCGCCCCTCAGTGGCAGTCTGAGGTGTCCTGGCGAGACTGCGGTCGCTATTCCCTGCCCATGAGCGGGAACACTCTGTTGTGCACAAAGGGCCGGTTCAAACTAGTCAATCACAACTATCTTAAATCTCCCACTCTGACATTAATGAGGCCGTTTATGACCCCGGCCTGCCACTCGAAGCACTTAAGCGCGCCCCCATCTCCATCCTGTGAACCCTTGTTTTTCAGTCGGTGATGGCTATCTGCTACGCAGCTCTGTGCTGGTGTCACTTACTGTAGCATGCCTGCGTTGGGAGGTTTAGGTAAATTAAGGGTGGGGGGGGGGTCCAGTCACGGTTGTTGAAGACAAACATGATGTTAATCATATTTCCCAGTACGCTCGCCTTTTTAACTGCCATCTCCCCCCACAATTCCAAAGGAAATATCAGAATGGGATTTAATGGGGAGGTAAAGCTAGGGAGAATATTTTCCACCCTCCACCCCCTGAGTTTCCAGGCCTACAGAGTCTACTGAAAAGTCCCCCCTGCCCCCGACACACCCCAGAGACATTTTAACAGTTAAAACTCATACGAATAAACTTACCGCTGTTCTTCTCTTACCTCAGGCCTCAGATGAATGAACAGTCCCGGGCTGTTTTATGTGTGCGTTGGGGGTGAGGGTTAAGGGTTGAGGGGTTGAGGGGTGCTGTGTGTGTGTGTGTGTGTGTGTGTGTGTGAGTGGGTTGTGTGTGTGTGTGTGTGTGTGTAATGTGTGCCTATAAGAGTGTGTGTGTTTGTGTGTGTGTGTGTGTGTGTGTGTGAGCGGATTGTGTGTGTGTTTATTTGTGTGTGTGTGTGTGTGAGTGTGTGTGTGTGAGCGGGTTGTGTGTGTGTGTGTGTGTGTGTGTGTGTGTGTGTGTTTGTGTGTGTGTGAGCGAGCGGGTTGTGTGTGTGTGTGTGTGTGTGTGTGTGTGTGTGTGTGTGTGTGTGAGCGGGTTGTGTGTGTGTGTGTGTGTTTGTGTGTGTGTGAGTGGGTTGTGTGTGTGCGTGTGTGTGTGTGTGTGTGTGTGTGTGTGTGTGAGCGGGATGTGTGTGTGTGTGTGTGTGTGTGTGGGTTGTGTGTGTTTGTGTGTGAGTGGGTTGTGTGTGCATGTGCGTGTGTATGTGTGTGTGTGTTTGTGTATGAGTGGGTTGTGTGTGTGTGTGTGAGCGGGCTGGCTCTCTGATGTCACTGGGGAGTTCTTAAACTGCAGCCGTGGGGATCACGAGGGGCTCGGCAGCTCCTGTGGCCTCACAGAGGCGTCCATTGTGCCGCCCGACCATAAACCTCGCCCAGCCCCAGGCCCCCACAATGCAGCCGCTCAGTTCTCTGTTTTCGTTTCTGCACTGCCAGGTGGGTGAGATCATCCCGTCAAGCACATTCTGTTATTTTGTGACTAACGTTAGTATTTTTCACCACTCCTGTGACAAACCTGAGCCGGGCGTACCTCCGTCTGTCTGCCTTCATACGTGAGCGGAACGCCCACGTGCGCACACAGGGCTCCACGTATGGAAACAGGCGTTTGCGCTCAGGGGGAATCGACTCTAAAGGTCTCCTTTGTTATTTGTGTTGCTGTCAGACAACAGCTCTCCCTCTCTTGAGCATGCAAAGGTGTTTGGTGTCCTGCCCACCTGTCTTTCTAGGTGTCAAACAGGTGAACAGGTCCTCCTGGACATTTATGTTTTTTGCCCCTTAACCCCTTCAAAACCAACATTTTTTAACTCAGTTATTTACAGCGTTTCAAAGCCAGTATGTTATGCCGTTGTGTGTGATGTCGTCAGATAGCTGAGCACCATTTTTATTCATTAATTTATTATGGTACCATTGTTGGATAATGCAGCAAATGTGCTCTTGAATAACGTGTGAGGAACTGGCATAATTGTAGCTGATGTGTCAAAACTGCCACAGAGTGACAGCCATCTTCCTGGGATCTGCTAACAGGAGATCAATGAAACGAAAGTGTGGTTTAAAGCCCCCAACCACAGAACAGCATGATACATGGAACAGCTAATCTTTATTTCACAGATCTAGATAGCCAGTGTAGCCACACTGCAGCTGTTGGGGCTTGTGAACAAGGCCCTTAAACCCACATTGCTCCAGGTGGTATTGGCCACTGTTTATTCTAATCAATTGTAAGTCACTTTGGATAAAAGCATCAGCTAAATAACTGTAATGGGTTGTAGAAAAGTACCCCTGAACTCTGGAAGTTACCAGCAGTGCTTTATAAAAGCAGCTGTTGTGAATCACAGCGTTCTGCAGCCATGTAGGAGTTTGGATTTCATGTTTGCGATGAGTACGGTTCGGTACCAAAATCCGGTACCACTATGGCACCAGCTCCCATATGACTGGCACTGGACCGAATTGCAGTGCAGGCCGCAGAGCCTGACTTGGGTGCCACGTGCCTGCAATAGTGAATACGTTACACACACTGTCAAATCAGACAGTGACCGGGTGGCCTGTAGCGTAGTGGTTAAGGTAAATGACTGGGATACCCAAGGTCGGTGGTTCTAATCCCAGTCTAGCCACAATAAGATCCGCACAGCCGTTGGGCCCTTGAGCAAGGCCCTTAACCCTGCATTGCTCCAGGGGAGGATTGTCTCCTGCTTAGTCTAATCAACTGTACGTCGCTCTGGATAAGAGCGTCTGCCAAATGCCAATAATGTAATGTAATGACCGCAGGTACCGTTGGCAACTAATGCTATGTTAAAGCTAATATTAAACGTGCCCCTGAATCAAATGGTATACAAGTAAAACAATTCAATTGTTACATTTATTTGCTTTTGCAATGTAAATTATGTTAAATGTCAGCAAAAAGGCAGCATAGTGCCGTTTTGACATTGGTATCAGCAAAATCTAAACAATATGCATCCCTAACTATGAACATATTTCATATATTATTAACTATACTGTGTATTATTATTATTATTATTATAAACTGAATGTGATCCAAATGCTTCAGTAAAATTGTAACTGGTTGTAACTGTTGTTAGCAGATAGAGTGAGTAATATACATAATATATGATCTATCTCATTTCCATTTATGTTTGTATTTTTACAATGTATTATGTATTATGTTTGTCCATTTATTATTTGTACGTTTTGTACATTGAACGCGCCCAAAAGAGGTGATTCTCTGGATGCCCTTTCCACTTTGTTTCAAGCAAGTCTTGTTAATGTTTTTTCTAACACGGAAAGAAACATGATAAACCACTATTGCTTTGTGACAGTAATGTAAAAATGTTCAAATATTAATGCAGGAACGGCCACAGTTAATTTTGACTCCAGAGGAAGTAGGTCGTCATTTCGCAAGGTTCGGTTGGACCGTGTGACTCACTGGCTCCTTCGATACATTGTTATTTTAGTACTTTTTAGTGCTACTGTATGACTAATGTAAGTCAGAGGGCTGGGTGGAGGGGCGGGGCCGGGGGGCCCGGCCTGATGCAGCTGGGAAGGAGATTGAACCTTGGGCGTTTCCCCTCCTCGGAGCTAGGCCGTTACCACGAGGCTGAAAAAGCAGGCCTGCTCACAAGGCAGCAATACACCGCTACCGGGCTCAGCACTGCTGTACTGACAGCTGTGAACACCACGCCCGTCTGTCTGAAAATAAACCCTACTTTAAGGAGGAAAGTTTGAGTCAGAAGATGACAATTACACAGCAAGACAACTGTGACTGCGAGCCTTGTTCAGCATTTACAGATAAGAAATAAGAAATTGTATGCTAAGGATTATCTCTCGTCTGCTAAAGTGTATTGTTTAATCTGTGTGCCTGTGCCTGTGTTTGTATTTGTGTCTGTCTGTCTGTGTCTGTGTGTGGGAGAGACCTCTTGCTTATTCACCAAAAAAGGCTTTAATCTTTGTGCTTTTAGAGTGAAGATCTAAGAATTGAATCATAAAATATCCGGGCTAGCCACAAAACCTGCCACTCTTTGGAAGCCGTCAAAAATTTCAAAGTGTACCCTGCAGCCATATCCATGCCATTGAGCAGAAAGTGAACTGATATCACTGCTGCAACTGGATCATTTATTTTTTAGTGAGAAAAAGTTTTTTGTTTTTTTTCTTGTGTTTCATTTTTTCCATTTAGGAAAAAGCGCAGACTTGTGCTAAAGATGTCTAACAGTCAGCCCAACTTGTGCTCACGATATCTGGGCCTGTAAGGCCCTACCTGAGGCGGTGCTGAGGATGTTTCCCAGAAAAGCCACCGGGGAGCTAGGTCCGCACATTTTCAACATAAAGTCCAAGTTTTGCCTACCTATCACAAAACTGGAAACAGAATAATATTTCACAGAAGCGTGGCGCTCTCCTTGTCCAACGGAGGTGCTGAAATAAGTGTAATTATCTGCACAACCCACCCTCCTCCCCTCAGCTACCCGCTGTGAAGCTAACACCAGGGGTTCCTTTATGTTTTATACTTTTCTGCTCCCCCAGAAAAACATATTAGGACTTTGGCAAAGGAGATATGAAGGGAGAGTTAAGCTGCTTTTTCATGTTAAATGCCAGGGTTCAGTTAGAGGCGCGGGTTTAGGGTGACTATAACAACATTACCTAAGTGATTTATAAAGTCTGGGACACAGGAAAACACCATGACAGAGATGGAGGATCAGCTGCATTTTCAACCTAAAATCACAAGCCTGTGTAAAACCGGGAAACAAAGTGAACTAGTAATTGATCAATTAAAGCAGTTAATTACAAGTTATGCACTGAGTGACAATGAAAACCAGTAGATCCTGCTAACATGCTGTGCATCTGCGTAGCTAGGAGACCTATAAATACAAAGGCTCTACATCTGGCACAAAACAATAAAAATAATAATTGTGATGTCACTTCCTCTGAATTACGACTGGACAGGAAATCTGAGGGGTTTGAGATGTGCAGGAATGAGACAAGCCAAAGAGCCATGTCTCATTCCTGCACTTATAAAAGCATTGCTGCCTTTCCAAAAAACTAAAGCACCTGCCCATACAGTGCCAACTTGAACTCTTGCTCCCCCGCCCCCAGTTACAGACACATTATGTATGGTTAAATTATCTCTCTGAGTTGGCATGGCCAAACCCCCCCATTGATGCACCATCTGTACTGTCAAGAAAAAAAAACTGATGATATAATCAGTATGTACAGATAATTGAGCATAATTATACCCGTGCAGATGGTTTGTTTTGCATCTCTGTGGTCACTTTTGGTTGCCATGGAAGTGATGTGTGTACAGTTTGTGATGTCCACTGGAGTCAGTTATTAAGTTACTAAATGCACCGTGCATGTTCCTCAGACACCCAAATGGTTGAATGTGCTCTGGCCCCCATGCTGTGATAACAATCACAGACCGTGACAAGGACAGAGCACTTCTTCTCTCGATTAAAGTAAAAAACCGTGAAAACTCCCCTTTGGTTTGCGACTAGCCACGAATCCTGAACGAATCACGCCCGCTAACATATTCGCTGTGTGCGACTGGCGGAGAAGGTGTGAAGGCGTGATTCTGTGGTCCTGGATCGTGAGCGAAAAACCCCTGGTGCTGCCAAAAACCCGCGCCGCATCACGGCGGAATCTGAACGGCTTTCTTGCCAAGTCGCCGAAGGACTTGAGCGTCTGGAAGCTTCCTGGCCGGGTCTATTCCCTGGAGCGGCATCCGGCATTTTCTGGGGTTCTGTGAGAAATGCGGGGAGGGGGAAGGGGAGGTTGGGGGGGGAGGGAGAAGGAGGAACAAGGGGGAAATTCATTCAAATGTATACAGGGGAGCGAGGGAAGGAGGGGGGGAGAGAGAGAGATGTAGTGAGTTTCCTCTGCGCTCTATAAATACAGCCCCGGCCAGTCATCAAATTATAGCCATCTGCCCTGGCCAGCGCCCAGAGTTCTGGGCCCCAGCACAATAAGCCAGTGTTTCCTTGGGCGTGGCAGCCGGTGCTGAGCCGTTATGCAAAAAAAAAAGCAGAGGAAGGGGGCACTGGAGGCTCGTCGGAATCTGAGGGGCTTCTGGATACCGTTGCTAAGAACGTGACCGTACGTCAAAATGAATCCAAACGTTGCAAGACCTGAGCTACGGTCTATCCTGAGACTCGACATGAAGCAACAAAAAGAAAAAAAGACCTCTCACTTGCCGAAAGTGAAATTCACAAGGGCTTCTCATTATTTCTGAGAATCCCAAAAAATAAAAGCGTTTCTCCTGTAGCTGAGAATTACACTGAAACCTATTTCATCGGAGTAGACTGGTTCCTTTTGAAACTGGATTACAAGTCCAGATCCCCAGGACATAGGGGATTTAGGCCTCTGGCATCGGGAAAGCTTACTGGAGCAGAGAGGGAACCAATATAAGGGGCTTGGGACTTGGTGCAAAATCTTGACATGTAGAAGCTCTTCGACAACCTCACCTTTTCCAAAAAAAAAAAAGCCATGGGTAAATTGACATATGTGTTCAATTTCTGACCCACTTCGGGGATAATTAACTCCAGGCCCAGGTAACAGCTTCTTTAAAAGCGGGGCATTGTATGTGTACGTTCCTGTTATAAAACGCCCTCCTTTGCAAGCTGAAAGGCACTTGGGAGAACAGCCAATCCATGGAATCTGGAGGCAGAAGCGTTTGGCGTCCGCTCTCGACTCAAATTTTATTCCCTTCGGCAAAGCAGTCCAACAGAAGCTCTTCCATCATTAGGCAGATTATATTATTATAATATTTAAATTCTCTCTGGTTTTATTCAATTTACTCTGAACTTGTTTTAACCTTTTTGCCTCGAAAGAGATTCTTTGTTTCTCTTTTTGTAAATAAGAAAGTGACAGTTGGTCTTTGCTGGGAACAACTTTGTGTGACCTTTGACCTTGTTTAGTCCTGTCCTTTGGTACTGGTACCAGTGCTTTGTACCTTCAATACTGCATTACCTGTGACAAGCGTTGCGTTTTTTCACTGTTCCAGACTGCTGTACTGTACTACACAGTGCACATGCCCCTGTGAGCCTTTTCTGAATTTCAGGGAACTGCTATGCTACCTGTCCATGTTTTTCCAGAACTTGGCAGTCGGCTAGATAGTCCTTAGAACTATACGATTTTGGATTTGGATTTTCCTTGACCCACATGGAAAACGGTTTTGGGTTTTGATTCTGGTTCTGGGAAGCTGTATGTAATTAAATCTCACTGTGAACATTTGGCCCACAGTTGAGACAGTTAATCGCAAATGACTTTGTTCACCAAAGTGTGCACTTGGCAACCACTGCTCATTGGCTCATAACAAGCACAAAATGCCATGGACTGAGTTAAGTACAGAAAACAGCAACTGTGCAGACTTCAGTTGTCTTGATATAAAATCAATATGTTACAGCTACTGCGTGTGTGCGTGCCTGTGTGAGTTTCTCTTGGTGTGTGTGCGTGTGTGCGTGCATAAATGTGAGTTTCTCTTTGTGCTTAAATTTGTGCATTATGTCTGAGTTTGTGTGAATGTGAGGTGTAAGGAAAGTGCTTTCCTGACGTTTGTGGTCTTCAGCTAAACTATTTCTCGGATGGCAAAGCACAGAGAAAATTCCTCTGTTGTCTGAGTGCCACATCTGCAGTGAATACGCTCTGTTATTCTGGATAAATCTTTTTATTGAAAAAAGAAAAACACCCAGTTGTCTTGCTGTTCTTTTATGCCAAGCAGACCGTAAATTAATCAACGTATATCTCCCTTGTGCTCAGCTGCGATGGCTAGACAGCGAGGATTTATCTTTTTATTTCTCTTTATCTATGCTGCTGGGTCAGAACCTGGTCGGAACCTGCCATTGGGTCAGAACCTGGTCAGATCCTGCTATTGGGAGTAAACCTGGTGAGAACCTTACCATTGGGTCAGAAGTCAGTCAAAAGCTACCTTTGGGTCAGAAATCAGTCAAAACCTACCATTGGGTCAGGAGCCAGTCAGAACCTTCCATTGGGTCAGAAGCCAGTCAAAACCTACCATTGGGTCAGAAGCCAATCAGGACCTACCATTGGGTCAGAAGCCAGTCAGAACCTACCATTGGGTCAGAAGCCAGTCAAAATATACCATTGGATCAGAAGTCAGTTAAAACCTACCATTGGGTCAGAAGCCAGTTAAAACCTACCATTGGGTCAGAAGCCAGTCAAAACCTACCTTGGTCAGAAGCTGACTACTGATGGCTGGCATGAGGCGAGTCTCATGACCCTCACGTGGCCTGGGCTTGAGCCTCTGCTGCCGACCTGTTTCTGCAGGTTTTGGGGGCCCGTGAGGACGTGGGTGGAGAAGCCTCTTGACCTGTAAGGAATGTGCTCTATTCCTAAACGCTCGCCCTGCCTCCTCCTCCTTTCCTGCCTCAAAGCATCCGCATTGTCCACTCCTGGAAGTGTGTCAGCGTCTCCCTCCAGAGTCCCGCACAGAATCTCTCCACTGCCACCTCTGACCCCTGAACAGCAGCAAATGGGTGGTTGTGAAACCCCTCCGACCCCCCCAATAAAAATGTCTTGGCCGCAGCCCTGGAAAATGCTGCACTGAATGCGAAGGCCTTTGGAGGGGCTCCAGTGTAATTTAGGAGCACGAGCAATGGGAACGAATGGACTTCCTGCATGCCTGAAAGTCAGGAGACCCCCTCGCCCCCCCCAGCCCTCGCTCGCCCTTTGTCCTATGCAGGTGGCTGAGCCCGTGTTGTGTCCAATGCCTGGGAATTCATCAAGTCGCAGTGGGACGGACCGCCCTCCGAAACAGGTCAAGGTTCGTGTTTCCACACGCGGTGGGGTAAAGAAAGAGAGAAACCCCTCCACGCGAAAAATATTTCCAGCTTCTTTCTCAGTGTCTCATCACAGCGGAGGAGTTGGTAGAGGTTCACATTCGGTCACGTACTGTGTCGTACATTTCCAGGGGAACGAAAAACCGCTCGAGTCGATGCCGAGACATGACTATCAAAAAAACTGACCGAAAAGCACCAATGCATGACTTGCATTAATACAATATATTTGTAAAAATAAGAATAATTACAGTCAGTATCAAAATGTGATGATATAGATTGATGTTTTCGTGGAATAGTTGTGCTGTATATATGGTGTCTAAGTATGCAGTATGTTGGCTTTAACAACGGTTTCGAGTATAAGCTTAAATACGCCGTCCTGCCACGACAGCACATCCAGATCGCTGCGGCCCGACTTGTCTTCAACCTTCCAAAATTTTCACGTCACACCCCTGCTACAAGTCACTCTACTTGCTACCAGTTGCTGCTCGGATCCTATCTCTTGACACTACCTTAACTCCTCTGCAGGACTGCCCTAACCTATTGTCACTTTTTTCCCCTTGTCTATCTTTACCCCCTTGTATTTTATACCATCTATGACTTTTGAATTTGTATTTGTCTCGGTGCTGTAGTTCCTCAGGTTATAGTGGTCTTGGTATGGTAGTTACAGACTTGGCCTATCTACCTTATGTACTGGACATATTTTCATGGCCTTGATAGGATTTGTACCTTATCTGGCGTGTCTGTATGACCTTGATATGCACTGTTTTGTACGTCGCCTTGGATAAATGGAATGTCATGTAAATACTGCTGCAAAAGCTGCCCAACATGCTTGACAATTGACAATTTCATGCACATGCTTTTCATCATGTAAACTTCCAATTCAATTAAAATAACTTTCCTGGTTTCCATCAATGGTTCTTTACCCTGATCGAGATTGTTGTTTTTTTAACCAGCTTTGCCTTAAAACTTCCTGGAAAATTTGATCTGGCCTCTTCTTCCGTACAGCCATCACAGACCCAGACCCATGCCTGAAGCAATCACACACACACACACAGTTTTACTATGATTTGCCTGTGATTTTCAGATCTACTTGTGGGTTTAACATCCTTGTTGCGCTTTTGTGTGTTTGTGTTTTGGTAGTGTCCTACTTTGGGGACAGTTTCTGCACGATACAAGCCATTCAAGATGTCTCCACGTTCCAGCTTTCGCTGCAGTTCAAGACCAGCCGACGCAGTGGCCTCCTCCTTCTGGCGGGTGGTGTTCATGATTACCTGGCCCTGGAGCTTCATAATGGTCGGCTACAGGTAAGGGAATGGTTACAGAGCTACAGGTGTGGTTTATGGCTCCATTACTACTATGTAGCTACAGGTGAGGAATGGTGGCTCCAGGTGAGGGAGAGAATAGTTACAGCAGAGAAAATAGCCTCTGGGGTAACCCTGGGGTAAATGGTTATAGCATAGGACAATGTGTGCTCAGAAAAGAATAGAATATAACGTAAAATCCGTTTGTCTCTCTCTTGATCTTGGCTTTCTGCAGACTAATGTAGGAAGAATCACCCGGAAGAAGTTGTTCCCCAGGTCAATGGATATAATATTCAGCTAACTGTATATAGGAACTAGCCTATATAGGAATACAATTCGGTTTATTCCTTTCCGGATATAATGTGCAAGGCATAAATGGAATTGATTGTGAGCCTAATAAAGACCATTGTTTGGAATTTGGTGTGCACATTAATGTGGTCACTGAGAGCGGTACAGGTGAAGAGGACAATGGTACAGCTTAGTATAGGCTAACATGAACAGTTTGGGGTAGGAATGGCTTTTATTGCAGGTCCTTTACAAGTTTGCACATGAACTTCAGTCTTAACCAAAGGAAAATATTCATATTCACAACATCACTCACAATTGGGCAAGAAGTGAAAAGGCTGAAATAAAAAAAATACTAATTTTAGCAGCTTAATTGTGTTTCCGACTGACAATCACCTCCAAGCTAAATGCTCATGATCATATGTATTTAATAAAGCAGTAAACTGTTAGATCGCAGATGAAAGAAACGTCAAAATAAACAGATTATGTAATGCAAGACATTAAAGAAATCACTTCAGGGACTGTACTAAGATGTTTAGAAAACAGAAATAAATTGCATCACTTTGTTATGCTCACTGCCTGTCATTTCAGAATGAGATGCCTGGTATTTTAATCCCACAAATAAATGGGTTAACAGATTATGTGAGGGGCAGAATTATCATCAGATGTGCTGTCATAAACATTTGCTAACTTGGGTGTGATAAACAAACCACTTTTTCCTCTTTTTTTTTCAAAAGCTGAGCTGGGTTTGTCATTATGAGAGTATCCATGACTTTTTCCATCTCTCAATGTCACAAACACTGCATTGTGAAGAAATGTGATATGTGGAAAGTTACTCGGCACAAGGTGGCTACCATGCATCACCCAGGTTGGTGCTATGCACCGACGATGTTGCATTTATTAACCACACCTCCACTCCTCTCTTACTGTAAAGCACATTCTGCTCATGAATTACATGAAAGATGCTAAGTGAAGCTCTACCTGTACCCTACCACATAGTCTTACTATCGCAAGAGGTGTCTTCTGTATTGCTTCTGGTGTACAATAAATAAAGGAAAAAAATAAAATGGGGGTTATTATAAATAGCTTCTTTTTTATTTTCTAAATTGTTTCTTTTTGCCCTGGATATGAGTGAATGAATGCCATTTGATGAGGTAGCAAAAATCCTCTCCTTTCTCTTACTGAACTGCAGGTGCGAATGGACATGGGATCTGGCCAGGTGAAACTGGAATCCTCCCTCGGTCTTCAGCTGAACAACCTTGTGGAGCATAATGTGGCAGTGTCCCTGGAGGAGTCTAGGCTTACCATGGTGGTTGATGAGCTTTACAGCACCTTCTTACCCATCCCCAACTCCCAGGATGTCTTCAACATCGACCTCGGATTCCACCTGGGGGGCTCAGGTAACCAGGAGGCCCCCTACCTGGACAGTTCTATCCCACCTCTGAGGGGATGCATCAGCAATGTCAGGTTTGAGTCGCACCACTTTGACATACTGGAATCAAGTCATAAGTCATGCCAGGACATCAAGGAGGGATGCAGTGCTGAGTTTGAGGCTGGAGACGGGGAGGCAATCAGCTTCATCAGCCCGGACTCCTTTGTCTCCTTTCCATCCTGGAGTGCGGCCAAGCCACGGACTCTGGAGCTCCTCATGAAGACCACCATTGAAGAAGCTCTTTTGGTTTTCCATGCTGGCCACCAAACAGACTTTATAGCTATATGTGTAGCAGCAGGATATCTGAAAGGGGTGGTGAACCTTGGCAGTGGACCGATCGTTCTTGACAACCCCTTGGTACAGTTGGATGATGATCAGTGGCACAGGATAAGGGTTGAGATTGTGGAGAACAGCTTTGATTTGATCGTGGACAGCCAGAGGTTCTCAGTCCCTCTGAGTGGTTTAGACAGCTTGGACCTCAAAGGCAACTTGTACTTTGGAGGTCTGGAGGCAAAGTTGAAGGAGGAATTGCAGGAAAGTGGGTTATTGACCCGCTTAGAGGAGGAAATCAGCTCAGAGTCCTTCATTGGCTGTTTGGGAGAGATGAAGGTGAACAACCACGAATGGAACTTGCAGAATGCCTTGGTGACCAAAGATGTTCACGTGAAATGTGAGGGAGAGGATTATGACTACTCAAGCTACTATGAGACGAATGACTTAATAACAACCCCCACCCCCCTGGTGAATGTCCCGTATGTTGATGTCAGCACCAATGAGCAGCACTGCCACCCAACGGACGACACACCAGAAATATTCCGCAACATCACCAAGCTCATCAACGTCACAACCTTACACGTTCCTGAAGCTGGAGAAACCTTTTTGGAGCTACGCCACCTCAACCCCACTCTGGACTTGAATAAGGTGGGACTCAGGCACTCCCAGATCATCTTCACCCTTCAGAATGATCCTTGGTACGGCGTGGTCGACATGAATACAAATAATAAGAAGACAAAAAAGTTTACCCTCCTGGATATAGTTAACCAAAAGATCAAGTACATCCACGATGGAAATGAGAAGAATGGGGACCAGATTCAGCTGGAGGTCATCGCGCTTGGTCAGAACAACCTCCCGGACTGCCTGAAAAACCCCCACCTGTATGTTGTCCCAGTTGAGATCATACCCGTTAACGATGTGCCTCAGGTCAGTGGGGCTCATATCTCAATCGTAGAGTATGGGCGCACTCGTTTGGGCCCTGGGCTGATCAAGATTGTGGACTCTGACACACGCTGTGATGAACTGAAAATCACTATCATCTCCAAGCCCAGTGCCGAAGAAGGCTACTTGGAGAACACCCAGCGACCAGGAAAGAGCGTAGAGGAGTTCACCTGTCAACAGCTGAAAGACGGGAACATTTATTACGTCCACAGAGGTGGGGCGACTGCAAGACTGGTCCTTCAGGTGTCGGATGGACAGTCGGTCAGCCAGGCAACAACTTTCAACCTCCTTGCCACTCCCCCACAGTTGGACCTGGTCACAAACACTGGGTTCCTCCTGGCACAGGGAAGCTATGCATTCATTGGCATCCAGAACCTAGCAGTGTCTGCCATTCCCAGGAATGGGGATATTGTGTACAATCTGACGCAACCTCTACAGTTCGGGGAGCTGCAGATGCTAGTGAGCAATGGCCTGGTGAAGCGAGTCACAACTTTCCGACAGTCTGACCTGGAGCAGAATGCACTTAGGTATGTCAGCATGGACTCAAGTAGCCGTGATGATGCAGCAGTTGAGCTTATTCACTTTGATGTGCACCTGGGACAGCAGACACTGCCAGACAATACCTTTATCATTAAGGTCACGCCCTCTGATATCAAAATGGCTGCAATGGTCCCTCTGGAGATCAGGAAGGGGGACCAGAAGGTGATAAAACAAGAACTTGAAGCTGTAATGAAAGGCAGAAACGTGGCTCCAGAATCAATGATGTACACCCTTGTTAAGCCTCCAAATCTGGGCACTTTGCAGCTGCTCGGTAGAGAGCTGGCAGAGGGAGACAGCTTCACACAGCAGGACCTCATGGACTCTTCCCTCAGCTATCATGTGAGAGTCCGTAGAACTACTGACATGGAGGATGAGTTCCAGTTCAGAGTATCTGCAGATAACAAACTGTCACCTGTTTACACATACCCGATAAAGATCCTGGCTGACCCAGACGTCCCATCTCTGACTAATGAAAGGTTTGTGGTTCTGGAAGGTGGAGAGAACACCCTGAACAAGGATTATCTGTGGATGCAGACTAGGAACACAACCAATTTTGTGTACAGGGTGATCAAGGACCCACTCCATGGTCGTCTCATTAGGGAGTCCCCACCAGGAGAGCCTCGTTTTGATGGGGCCATCAAAGTCTTCAGCAATGAGGACCTGCTGCTGGACAGGCTCATCTACCAGCATGATGGATCTGAGAACTCTGAGGATGAGTTCACCTTCCTTACCTTCATTCCTGGCCGAGAGCAGGGCGCCATCACTGGTGTCTTCCGGATATCTGTGCAGTCCAGCAATGACCACGTTCCCGTACGGGTTGTGGACAAGATCTTCAATGTGGCGCGGAACGGACAGCGTCTGTTGACGACTGATGACATTCAGTTCAGGGATGAGGACTCTGGCTTCAACGAAAGTCAGCTGGTCTACATGCGTGCGGGAATACTGTCGGGGAACATCGTCTCTGCCCTGGATGCCCAACCTCTCTTTCGTTTCACCCAGGCTGACCTGAGGGAAAAGAGGGTCCTCTTCGTGCACCATGGGGCGGACCGTGAGAAGTTCCAGCTGCAGGTCTCCGATGGCCTTCATAAAACCACGGCGCTGCTGGAGATCCAAGCCAGCGACCCCTATCTCCGCATTGTGAACAACACCATAGTCATCATCGACAGTGGCAGCACAAAGACCCTCAACACCAGCCTGCTGAGCGCCGAGTCCAACGCCGACATTAGGAACCCCAGTGAGATCAAGTATGAGGTGACTTCAACCCCCATGGATGGGGCGATCATCGTCAGTGGAATAGAGGCATCTTCCTTCACCCAGGAAGACTTGAGAAAAGGCGTTGTGTCCTATCAACACCACGTCAGGAGCCTGAAATCCAAAGACTCCTTCGCTTTCACAGTGCAGGCCAAGGGTCTGTCCCAGGTGGGCAACTTCAGGATCAAGATATTCAAACAAGGATACCTGTCAGAACCGGATGTTATCGCCAATGATGTCATCATCTCTTATGAAGGGGAGCACACGCAAATAGACCAGGATCATCTCAGAGTAAGTCTAATCTCTTCCACTGTTTTTGTGTGTGTTGGAATCTTAATTTACCGCAGTATTATATTATATGGTCAAATATATCAATACCGCAGTATAGTTGACAGTTTTCATTTATCAGCTGAAAATAGTTCATAGCTTCTCCACTGATTTATTGCAACATTTGAATATCTCAAAAGTTTTTATTGATGAGTAACCTCCTTGTTAAACACTGTATATGCTAAACCATATACATTAATAATTGGATGTACAATTGCTTCTCAGTTAAATTCCCCATATTTTTATTAACAGGTATTTAATTAACAGTATTCAAGCCAAAGTGTGGGAGGGAAAGTAAAACCCTTCACACACAAGTAACAATCATTTGTTATTATTCCCTTCATTCTGTGTAACAAATGAGTGTACTTCATTTGAAACAGTCTCTTCTTATCCATGTTTTAATGGTGTCATTAATTACTGCCAACCCACTCATCTGGAACTCAACTGTAGGGGGAGAGTATTCAAGCACACTAATTATCCAATTTCAAAATACGAGCATTGAGCACTTTGTCATTCAGTCACAGTGCAGAGGTCAAAGTAATACTGTTGAAACATGGAATGCACTTTGAGTGATTCAAAAATATGCATGGATAAAAGGGAATTGCATCACCTGACAGTGTTTTCAGTGTCAGTTTTATTGTATAAAAATCTCCCATTAAAATGCCTTGTGACCAAAACCATATGATAGCTGTTTCAACTTTTACGTTTGGTACGGTCATAAATCTATCTGCATCTAAGAATGCATTGTTTGATGTATTTTTTCTAAAAAGAAAAAAACAAGTCTGAATCTAGTTTTCTCCTAAATTAGATTTCTGTTAGCCTGATATTCTATTGACATATGGTAAAAAATGGTAAACATCAAATCTCCTGTCAGTTTCAGGAGTTGAATTCCAAAGCCAGTTTTCATTGCACTGAATAGCTTATGCAGCTGTGAACTTGTGACCGAAAATACATTTCACAACATATCACAAAATTTAGAAATTGAATTAACATAAATTAAATCATGATTTTGGACACAGCAAGTATCCTTTATAAAGTGGTGTTCATATGTGAAATGGTGCACATGGGTTTTTCTTATCACATTTAACATGATGTTTATAACAGTTGTTGGGCTCCTAGAATGTTTACTAGCTAATGATAGTTGGTAGTGAAATAAACATCAATTTACATGTATGATGTATTATCAACGAATGCATCCAAAGTAATTAGTTAATGCTTGGTAATTAGCAAGCTGAATAAGCATCAGTTTATGGTGCAAGCTAAAAACCAGGGCGCTCTAAATCTGAGAGATGTTGTCATTCTGGTCAGGTGGAGCAGACGGACATCTTCCCATCTGAGATGGTGTACACCATCAAAGAGCTGCCCCACCTGGGCCACATCGTCATGGCCGACAACGGCTCCGCCCCAGACTACGTGCGCTCGTTCTCCCAGGAGGACATCAACCAGGGGCGCGTGCTCTACGTGTCCGCTGCTGTCCCGGGCTCGGACGTCTTCACCGTGGACGTCAGCAATGGCTTCACCACAGTGGAGGACCTGCAGGTGTCCGTGCGCATCGTCCCCGGAATGATCCCTGTGCGGGCCCTCAACTTCACCCTCCGGGAGGGTGGTGGTGTAGCCCTGTCCCCGGACGTCCTCAACATCTCCCACCCCTTCTACAGCTCCGCCAACATCGACTTTGTCGTGGAGACCGCACCCCAGCATGGGAGCATTCGCTACCTGGACGGAGATGATGATGACCTGAGCTTCTTCACTTGGGATGAGGTGAGAGCTGCCATTCTTCTGCCGTGCCCGTGGACACACATTTTATATTAAACAGCACACAGCTTCCCGCTCAGTCATACATGAAGCAGTGTGATGTCTTCAGAGCGGCAGCATCTGTATAATATTGATTTGTTTGTTGGGGCAAGCCGTAATGAAATTATATTGAAGATACTGAACGGTGAATCCTCTGTAGGTCAAGCAGCAAAGAATTAATAACATTACAAGTGTTCGGTTTAAAAGTATAGGTGCAAAATTTTCACTACCCTCTTACTCCAGCTTACACTGCCTGTAGTGCATGTAATTACTGTAGCAAAACTTCCACTGAAGCTATTCTGGCTCCATAACATGAACTTTTGGTCAGTATTGAATGCTGTGTGAACATCTTCCCTTTAGCCAGTGCAGATCCTTGCTTTGTCGCTTGCCATGAGTACGTTTTGGGTGATTCAGTATGGATTCTGGGATGAACTGTTATGGTAACCACGTCTCTTCGCAACAAGGCACCACACGGAGCTCAGCACTACGCTGAAAAGAAAACGTGTGGTTTTCCTGTGGAACCTCATCAGGAGGTCGGAACATACCATATCACGTGACGCAGCAGGGCTTGTTAGTCACCCGCTTTAAAGACTTGTGTGCAGTTAGCTGTTTTTAATAGTTTTTGGCCTCTTCATAAATTCTGTGGAAAATATGAGGCTCATGCTATACTCCCCCGAAGCCAAAACACATTGGCCCCATATATTTCTATAATAATGAGTAGCGTGCACTCTCCTGCCAGCTCATATCTTTTACTCATAAACTCCAGTGTGTTACAGATGCTGCTGTATTTTCCTCTGTCTATCGCAAGGATTAATTAACTACCATTGAACTTAAGCTGGTGATGGTGAAAATGCAACTTAACTGAAGTCACCTCCAACTCTGAACATTTCATGTCCTTAAATATGTGGTTGAAGTTGGTCTCTCAGTGTCTTTTCAGTGCTTCTTTATGTATTGTCAATTTGTGTTACAACCATATCTGCCTGTGGCGCGCGGCAAGCTGTAAAAGAAAGGTGCAGCGAACTGACGTATCAACTAATAACTGTTAGAAACTTGTTTTTAACAACTTTTTCACTTGTATTTTCTTTTCCTCCGAAATTCAAAATGCCCTATCATAAACGTACGGTGTGCCAACCTACCCCTGCAGTCTTTTCCATCATTTCCAGAGGATGCACGCTAGCGCGCTGAAACGTGCTGTAAATTGCTGCCGGTTTCATTCCGATGCATTCCACCAGGTAGGCTGTGCAGTCAAAGCACCATTGGATCGGGCTGGCAAATCTCAGGTACCCAATCCAAGGAGGAGTCACCTTTGACTGAGGAGGCAGGGATAGCCTGTCAACCTGCACACTCCCTACTAGAGTGGCACTAGGGCCAATTACGCACCACAGTCAGGAATTGGTCAGGCTTGTAAGGTGCCTTACTGACCACCAATGGGCACTTGTTTCCATTTTTACTTTATTTATGTCTAATGTGGTAGTTTTTAGGTTTGTGCACCTCGCATTGAATGACTAGAATTCTAATGGATTACAGGATACGGTCTGTGGAGAATGAATCTCTAAACCTGCAGTTGTGTGCTTCCCCTGAGACCATTGAAGTCGCAGTGGGGAAAAGCCCAACTGTTCAAATTAAAAACAGATCTCTCCCAGAATCCTTAGCACACAGACAGACAGGAGTCAGCTGCGTGTGGCAGATCCTTATTTAAACTGCCGTGATTGTTGTCATGCATTTAGAATGTAGCCCTGATTAAAAATGTGCAATCACAATAAATTGCATTCTGCATTACAGCCCGAGTAAACTTCACATAAAAGGACTGAATGCTAATTCCAAATTCTCTATTAAGAGTCTATGCCGGGGGGGGGGGGGGGATCGGCCACCGCTGTTCACAATATATATTTTTTGTGAAATTTTATAAATGGGCTCGGTTTTCATTATCAGTCAATGCACTTTAATCAGAATAGAAGTGCTGATTAGAGGAGCACCACACTGCGAAATAAATCAGAGCTGGGAACCGGGGTATAAGCGTTGCTGGATTAAATACCGATGTGTTGCGGCAGAATGTTAACTTGGAATTTCAAGATGCCTGATCGTATGGAACATACCGTTCTTCACGCGTGGCGGTCCCCTCGTCCACGCATCGCTAAACAACACCATTACAACCCAGAGCCCCGAGTGTGCTTTATATTCTGTGGCCTGCGATGAGCATGCCACACGGGAACAGACCCAGGTGGACTGACTTAACATGGGACTAGATGTTGGTCCGTGAAGATTGATGGCTTCGACCTGGCTCTGCACACGTTGTTAATGTCACCTGGAGAAAGCTCGCGCATGTTTTTATTTATCTTGCACACAGCACACTAGGTTCAGGGAGCTGTGTCAGTTTTTGTCAGTGTCTTCTCAATGTCTGTCAAAAGGACTTTGCCAGTGTAAATCAAAAGCAAACAAACAAACATATATTACATTTTATTACATACTTTCACAAAACTTTCAAATCATGTCAGCAAGTGTAACTGTTTACTTTGCATATAATTGAATGTTATGTTTAATTTATTGTTTTTTTTACTTATTAGCATTTGTGAAACTGTTAGGTCAGATGTACCCAAGTCATTATTTGTATTTTAAAGAAATTCTGAAATAAAATGTGTACAACAATATTCTCTATATATTTATCTCAATTCCAAACAATATAAACAATATAGTATGTGGTTAATGGTTCCCATTTGCTCCTGCTAGATCACATTTAAAACTTAAAGTGCCATTAATTTGTGATGAAGATGTGATTTATATAAAATATGCACTATAATGAAGGCATAAATCGTTTATCTGTATAAAAGCTCAAATTAAACAAGGTTTTCATGCATCAGATTATTGATATTTATTGTCTTGAATTGAATTCTCAATTAATTTTCATCTCTATCGTACTACATTCAAACAAAGTTTAACACAAAACAAGAACCACGTTTCTTGGTTTATTCACTGCTTATGAAATCTCTCAAATGTTATGTTGCTCTTGTACTATTTGACTGCTTGGGGTTCTACTAAATGGGTCAGGTTGATCCAAACCAAACACAAGGGTTAACTTCATAATCTAACAAACGCAACCGTCTCAGAAGGTGACAACATTCAATTTGAAGCCAGTGAACCCAGACTGAGAGAACTGTACATCCCATAATTTGTTAGACATTACAAGTGGTATTGTGTAGTAGGGGTTACATTACTGTTTGTGTCCTCCAGGTGAAACAAGGACTCATCTACTACCTGCATGACAGTTCAGAGACTATGGAGGACAACTTCACCCTCTCTGCTTCCGCCTTTGAGATCGAGAGAAGCAGCTCTTACTTCACCGTTGTCATCACCATCCTGCCGGTCAACGACGAGCCACCGAAACTGGTCCAAAACACCGGCCTGGAGGTAAGGAAATTCGGCTGTGTTACACAAAGCCTGGTGGGACTCAAAGCTCCCTGTAGAGCTACGAAACTGGCTGAATCGGGCCTGCCATAATCACAGCTTAGAACTGGAAACCAAGCGTATGATTCAATTTTTTTTTTTCAGCTCCGTCTGTGGTTCCACGTCTCCTTGGTAACTTATATTTTGCGAAGCCCCATCCAGGGCCAGCTTTCAGTGTTCATAGCTACAAATCAAGAGGCGTCCATTCCTAAGCCCTTTCTCTTTCCCGCAAGCTATAATGACACTTCTTGTGTTTTTGGCCTCAGTTTACACAGGCCTTTCTCCTCTTTCTGCGCTGAGTTAATTAAGGGAAGTGTCAGCGCTTAAGAGCAGATGGGCAGACGGTGTGAGTAACGTTACAGTGACACATACGCTGATCGCCGTAGATCCGGGCAGATTGTGGTGCAGCTGGCTCCTGTTACCGCCCTGGTCATTTACTTTCTCAAGAAGGTGTATTCTGTCTTGAGCTTTGGCTCCCCCTACAGGCGCCCCTTGCATGTGCATGTGACTCCCTTGTTGGTTCGGGTGGTTGTTGTGGCATCGCTCATAAGTTTTTCAAAATGCATGTGGCATCATCAAACGCACCAAATATGGAGCTTATGATTTTTATCCATACCTCACAACAGAGAGGCCATGAAATGAATGCATAAAGTACAGCAATAGAAACATCTTTTGCCTTTAAATGTACTGCAGAACACTAATCCTCTGTTGCCATCTAGTGATATATCTGGGAGGTACTACACTATTGATATATAAATTGCCACTAGAGGGTAGTAGACTTGTCGTTCGTGTTTCTTACTTGTGCAGTGCTATGTAAAACTGTGTTTAGCACAAGTGTACAGTGATGATGAATAATGAGGCGAGTTAACAGTTACTATAAAGTAAGGTTACCGGTAACAGGTAATACTGCTTTTCAGCCTATTGAGCCAACAAGAATGACTTCTGCTCTGCTTTATCGCCCTGAAAACCATAATACCTCTATTTACTCATCCCCTCCTTCTTATACGGATCATGATGCAGTTAAGTAAATTTCTCCCGAATTTTGACAGCGGGGGGGAAAAGCTGAGCAAATCTCTGTGGTGCGCTCTCTCAACCACAATGCCCGGACTCCATCCCTGCTGATTTCAGCTATTTAAGAACAACTTTCAGGAGATCTGCTCCATTTCTTTCAATTAATACCTTTCACAGCGACGAGGCCATTAGCAGCAGCCAGCCCATTAAACGCGTGTCCTGGGAGACTGCTGCAGCCTGTCTCGTCCTAAGATACCGGGGCAAGCCAGTCTGCCGGAGAGACACTCTGCTGGAAAGAAACAGCAGCCTTTCTGCTTTGCTCATTTGCTTACTGTTAATCCAGTATATCGTTTTAAAAATGTTTTATTTTGTCTTGCTTTGTTATGGCTACCAGCTCCTCTCAGGAGAAGATGCTGAAATCACAGCCAACTTGCTATATACTGATGATATGGACACCCCTCCCGAGGAGTTGGTTTATTCCATCGACGAGATATCCAATGGGATTGTGGCGCTCAGAGTGTCACCCGGAGACAGCATTGAAAACTTCACCCAGGCACAGATTAACAGCGGGGAGGTGGTATTTATACACAAAGGTGAGCCTTTAGAAAGCATTACCTTTGTGCTGAACATTGTGTACCACGTACAAGAGCTCTCTGAATCTAGTTTCAGCCGAAGCAGGGACTGATACGGCCTGTTTGAAAGTAGAACAACATTCACAACTCTATAAATCCACTTTTATTTTTAAATTATTTTGAAAGAAATGGGAATACATGTTATTAGAAAACAAATTCCCCCAGGGTATGTTATTCCATCATTAACACTGTCCAAGAAACACTGGTTGTGCTGTAGGAGTATTATATTAATGTAACATATAATTGTGTAATGTAAGCATGAATGCATGTCTCATTCTCTGTCTCTGTGTGTTTCCTGTGCATCTGCGAGTGTGTCTTTGGGTCTCAGTATGTGTGTATGCGTGCAAGTGTATGTGTATGTGTGCGCTTCTTAGAGAGAGTATTAGTGAGAGCGTGTGTGTATGTGTGTGTGCATGTGTTCAAGCATGCTTGTGTGTGGTGTATGTGTGTGCGAGTGTGTGTGTATGTGTGCACTTCTTAGAGGGAGTATTAGAGAAGGAGTGTGTGTATGTGTGTGTGCATGTGTGCGAACAAGCATGCTTGCATGTGATGTATGTGCACATGTGTGTGTGCGTATATGTGCGCTTCTTAGAGAGGGTATTAGAGAGAGTATGTGTGTGTGCGTGCATGTGGTGTATGTGCGTATGTGTGTGTGTGTATATGTGTGTGTGTGTATATGTGTGTGCTTCTTAGAGAGGGTATTAGAGAGAGTATGTGTGCGTGTGGGCGTTCGAGCATGCTTGCATGTGGTGTACATGTGCGTGTGTGTGTGTGTGTATATGTGTGCGCTTCTTAGAGAGGGTATTAGAGAGAACATGTGTGGGTGCGTGCGTGCGGGCGTTCCAGCATACTTGCATGTGGTGTATGTGTGGAGTTTCATAGTGAGCGGTGTGCGGTCTCAATGTGGAGTTGTGACACCCCACTCTGTCTCTCCTCTCTCAGGTGGCCCGTCAGGGGGGTTCGCCTTCACAGTGACAGACGGAGAGCACACGTCCCCTCTGTATCATTTCCTGGTCACAGCCAGACCGCTCACCATCTCCATGGATAAGCAGGAGGAGCTTATAGTGTTCCCAGGTGTGTGTCATCTCATCTGAACGCATGCTCACTAAGATCACCCTTATGGTAAAGAAAATGAAGCATTAAAACAGGCTCTATAGCAGAACAATGCTCTGAATTCAATTCCATTTGTGAACATTGGCATAGACTAAATGCTCTTCTAGATCCATGTTTTAGGTACTAGGTCCATGTTGGTAAGAAGAGGGTGTGCTTTTGTTGGGCACTGACTATGTTAATGCTAACAATTATATCCTATCATAAGCTTTTAATTCAGCTGTGTTCCAGCAAGCTGCTTATTTTTCAGCTTTTGTTTTTTTTTAGCACTCCTGCAACATGCGTTTTGATGCAGCTCGTCATGGTAACTGTGTAAAGTCACCCTGCATAACAGCATCTGTGTAATTAATCACTCAACTTATAATTTATTGAATTAATTAGCTGAATAAATTACGCTTGGTGTCATAGTGCTACACTGTTCGGTGATGCAGGTGAAGGAAGTGTGTTCCGCATGTGTCTTCCAGTGGGCGCATATTACACAGCCTCGTGGGAAAATGAAACCTAGCAAATGCGTTTGTTTGGAAATAAAAATGATTTATAGTTAAAGCTTGTAAAGCCAAATTAGCTGGTGAGAACTGACTAATCCCTCTCCCGAGGTTAATTACCATATACTTATCAGCACATGTCATGTATTTCAAAAAGATTTTAAGCTCCAGCGAGATATGAAGTGTCATCTGTTAACGCCGCACTAACGCATGCAGGGGATGGGTGACGGTTCTGGGTAGCTTGTATACGTACAGCATTAATGATGTGCCGAGTGTTATCTGTTTGAATACATATGAGGGGTCGGAAGTGAATTAATAAGACTCCAAATGCCGAAACAGTAGTGAGGGAAACAAAGGTCGGAATACCTGCTCTAACTGTCAATCACATCTTCATGTGACATCCACATGTCATATACTACATATCATACCTATGCATCACATCTACACATCGTGAATATCAGATGAATTGTAATTTTTGTCTCACTTGGAGCAGTGAGAAAATGTTTTTCAGCCTAGCATTCCGTTGATGTGTGTGTGTGTGTGTGTGTACACATTTGTTTGTTTGTTTTCAGCATATAAATACTGTATCTATGTTTTTTTCAAGGCACACGGCAGCCAATCACAAGTGAGATCCTGAAAGCAACGACCAATGAGGACGGAGATGAGATAACGTACTCGATCCTGAAGGCCCCTCGCCTCGGCAGGCTTATCTCAGCCAATCAGAAAAACCAGTTTCAGGAAATCTCCACATTCTCCCAGGCGGAGGTGAGCCGTAAAGCTATATTAGGATAGTGCGCAGAATACTAAGAGCTAGAATGTAAATGTAATTGAGTGAATTTGGAGCGGGGGGAGGTGATTATAATCCTCTAGAAGAAACGACAACTGGTTTTGGACGAGGTTGGCCTCTCAAATGAATACAGTTTGACTTTCCTATTAAAGCCACAGACTAATTAATAGCTTTTTTGAGAAGGGTTTACCGTTTTTCCGGCAGAGGGTACAGACGTGTAACAGAGACTGCACCTCTTCTCTTGATCTCTCGTAATTGTCCATGTGTTTGGAGCTCCGCAGCTTGGAAATGATGAAATTAGCCTCCGTTGTGACCCACATTCAAAAGTTTAAATTCGACAACTGTAATATAGTGCAAAGAAAAGCCCTGCAATGTCTAAGGGGCCTCACAGTGTACTCTGTCCCAGACTGATATAGATTATGGGACTGGCAGTGGACACAACTACCATCCCACCCTCATCCCACCTCAGAGATGAGCCGATGCGTGCTGGGACTCCCTGTTTTGTCTGATTAATGAGCATGAGAACGACCAGCCAGTGCGCTTTCTCCGCCTCACTCCTCATTTTCCGTCTGGACATGCTGCAGCTCCCTCCTCTTTGGTCTCCATGCCTACGTTGCAGCTCCACCCAAAGATTTCCGATTGCCTGATCCACAACCTCCCCAGACTCAGGACTTCCGATTGCCTGATCCACAACCTCCCCAGACTCAGGACTTCTGATTGCCTGATCCACAACCTCCCCAGACTCAACCGTGTCACTTCCCTCCTATGATGTCACCTATATCGGCTCGCATTAAATTCCTGTACTTCACAATTTGAGATTTGTAATCAAACAATCCACATGTGGTTAAAATGCGTATTCTCAGCTTTTAATTAAAAAGCTTTTCTCGGTTTTTATTATTTATATACACTAGAAATTAAAGCACTTTGTACTCCACACCCCCCACCCACCCCCCATTTCCCCATTCAGGACACCATAATGCTTGGGACAAATTAATGCTTTGTAAATGAAGGTAGTCATGTTTACTTTGTCACATAGTCTTTGCATACAAAGACTGCTTGAATTCTTGAAGTGTGACCCATAGGTGTCACCAGGTGCTGAGTAGCTTCTCTGCTGATTCTGTTCCAGGCTGTAGCTATCAGTAGCTATCTTCAGCTCCTGCTTGTTTTCTCTTCTTTCACTTGTGCAATTAGATCAGGTGAATGACTTGGTTAGACTTGGTCCGGTTTTTGGCTTTGAAAAACTCCTCTGTTGCTTTTGCAGCATGTTTGGGACCATTGTCTTGCTGTAGCATGAAGCACTTTCCAATGGGTTTTGGTTTGAACAGATAAGATATTTCTGTACTCTTGTACTGAATACAAGTAAGCCAGTAGATGTTTCACAGAGGAAATGAGGGTTACTTTGGATCTTGGACTCCACACCATCTCTCTTTGATGAACATTGGTCTCATTTGTCCACAATACCTTTTTCCTGAACTCTGCAGGCTCACTTGGGTACTTCTTAGAAGGCTGTTTCCTGGCCATCCTGTTTTTGCAGCTAACTAGTGGATTGCATCTTGCAGGATAGCCTGTGTAGTGCTGTTTGTGAAGTCTTCTGCAGACACATCAACAACTGCCTCCTGAAGAGTGTTTCTGATCTTTCAGACAGGTGTTTGTGGGGTTTGCTTCATTATGTCTAGAATTCTACATCAACTGTCAAGGTCTTCCTTGGCCTGCCAGTCCCTTTGCGATTACTGAGCTCACCAGTGCTCTTTCTTTTAATGATGTTCTAAACAGGCTATTTTGGTGAGCCTAAGATTTTGATGCTTATTTCTTATTCTTATCCTCAGCCTCAACTCTGGTCCTCATTTTAATAAACGTCAATATCAGACTCCAAAGACAATCGCAATCCTAGAATCATGACTAGGTACAGAAAGCTCCATTATTCCTGCACAAAGGAAGCGATTGAAAACAGTGCAATAATTTCTACACGGTGAGACCAAAAGGTATAAAAATACCCATTAGTAAAATCGGAGAATCACATAGCCACATGTGAATTGCTTGATTACAAATTTAAAATCGTGGAGTGCAGCGCCAAATCCAGAAAAGAAATATTTATTTGTCCCAAACATTATGGAGCTCACTGTATATCTTCAGATGCTTAGGATCATTAGACACTACCCACCAACCAGACCTCTCTGTGCTGTAACATCTAGGTACCTAAGGTGACCTGAGTCATGAGTATTTTTTTTGTCTGAGTAAAGGGAAGTGAAACCATACCATACCAAAAATCCAGCAAGTCATCCATCCCAGCCTCCTGCTCTTATTCTCACAACCAGCACCAGGGGGCTCCCTTGGACATTTCAATCCGTTTTATTTTCAGTGCACTGAACTTATGAGCAGGCCTGCCAGCCAAACTGTCTGAGTCGTCACATATTTCACCCAGAAGTTGCGGGATTGAAAATTCCATTGGCTTTTGGGGAGTTTATTGCCTTTTTTATGTATAAAAAGCCGTGCATCAGCTATAGCACAATAACAAACAAACCGAAATAGCAACAGCAACTAATTTCTGAGCAGAAATGCTTACTTTTCAGTTTGTATGGTAATGATGTGACATCATGCTCTTGGCTTATGGAAGACATCTTACATCAACTTGGCTCGCGATTTTTAATCCGTCTGGTGACCAATCAGCCCAGTGGAGAGCTTGGCTGAAATAAACAGACCTGCTGCTTCCTCCACAATAAACGTCACCTAAACTAAATTTGTGTGCAGAAATATCACTCGCTTCACAGTTGTTCCGCTTGAATCAGAAAGATTTTATCTAACCCAAGGCCACACGCAGATGGATGTTCAGCAGGACATTCTGACCATAACAGTACTTATAATCATAACAATAACCATCTTCATCCAGGTCCTGACAGCAGTGTTTTACCCTCTTCTCAAAGCTCAGAGCATTGCTGTGGACAGTATGAACTGTCCATTTCAGTCTGAAATGGAGCCCCAGGCATTAGTGAGATTAGTGCAGGGGCTTTAGTGATCCAGGGACCACCACCCAGGCTGGACAGTATCCAGGAGACCCCCCTCATATGGGGAAAAAGGGTTCAGATCACGGTCACAGATCCGGGGGGGAGGGCTTGAGATTGCAATCGCGGACCGGGAACCCCCTATAGTACCTTCATGGACCCCCAGGGACCCCCTGTGGAAAAGCCTGGGTTTAGTGGGATGCACAGCCTTTAGACAACTGCAAACACTCTGCTCATCTAGCCTGCTCAAGGATATAAAAACGTATATATATGGACATACCGGGACGGCCTGTAGTGTAGTGGTTAAGGTACATGACTGGGACCCGCAAGGTCGGTGGTTCGATCCCCGGTATAGCCACAATAAGATCCGCACAGCCGTTGGGCCCTTGAGCAAGGCCCTTACCCCTGTGTTGCTCCAGGGGAGGATTGTCTCCTGCTACAGTCTAATCAACTGTATGTCACTCTGGATAAGAGTGTCTGCCAAATGCCATTAATATAATGTAATATGATGTAATGTTAATGTCACATTTTCAAGAACCTCCAAGAGATTAATACAAAATGTGTGGGTGAGCCAGAGCGGCTAATTCATTATCACATAATCCTTTGCTGATTTTCATTGCCAATTCCTGAGCCCAATGTTTTTCTATTTCTCCAAGTGTGAAAGTTTATCACAGCCTAAAGTGTTTCTCTCTTGACACTCTGTCATAGCTGGACTCAGGGTCCATCTTCTACGAGCACCAGATGCCCGAGGAGCCTTTCTGGGAGGTGCGGGACTCCGTGGAGCTCCTGCTGTCCTCCAGCCCAGCCCAGGACCTGGAGCTCACCCTCCCCATCACGGTGTCCTTCTACGCCGCCGACCGCAACTCCTCCACAAAGCTCTGGAGAAACGCAGGTACCGTACCCACTGAGAATAAATGCACACTTCGCTTTTCATTCTTTGTTTTTAATGTTGCCTAAATGTATTCACCACATGATATTTCCTCCCCTAGAAAAACAGGTTTAGATCTAAAGAGCCTTGTTTTTTTTAGCATACTCTACTGACCTGAATGCTAAACGATTTATTTTTACATTTTAAACATTTTATTTTTCCTCCAGATGAAACTCAGATGGTAGTGTAATAAAGTAGTGGATCATGGGAGTCATCTGGAGGGGCACATTCTTCTCTCTCTCCCTCTCTCTCTCTCTCACTCTCTCTCTCTCTCTCTGTGTCTCTCTCTCTCCCTCTCTCTCCCTATCTCTCTCTCAGTCTCAGTTTTTCCAGATGTTTCCACATTTTTCTCGCTCACAGTTTCACCTCAGATCAGTGCACCCGCAATCAGGTGACTCACATACACAATCTCCCCTCTGCACCCATATCTTTTCCTCTCAATTATATCAATTCTGTATTCCAGAATTTGGGGGATTATCACTCACTCTGCCGATGCTACTTAGCTGATGTACCAGGGACTCAATTACCCATGGTCCTGAGTCTATGGACTTGCGGTCTTTTGTTTACTTTCATGTTTCCTCTTTGCTTTTCAGCATATCCAGTGCTTATTTAATGAAGTCCACCAAAACTGGCCACATTTATTTGCCTGTGGTGAGACAAAGATTATGAATTGCTGAAATATCAATTGTTTAATCTGTTATTCAATTGCCTGTTCTTTAAAAAAAATGTTTACCGTCATTGACTTATTGCAAAATATTGTAATTGCAAAAACACTCTTTGAGCTCTCATAGCTTTCTTGGGTATTCAAGAGATAGGGGTATATCTTAGATTTGGAAATCTCTGTAAACAAAAGTGCATTTCCTACCCAACAGGTTTGAGTAATTATTGTGCGTGATTGAGTTCTCCACAAACTTCTCATTTGAGAAATGGCAGAATGCATCAGCCCTGCAGAAAATGTAAATTTTGGGGGTTATTTCATGGTCCCAGAGGTGCTTTCTGTTTAAATTCAGAGACAGCCAGATTGGCAGTGGAGCTCACTGCAAACTGGAAGTCTGGAGCCTGGAGCTGATAAATGTCTTTGATAAATGTTAGCTTAATAAATTTATCCAACCTTTTTTCTAGCTTTCTGCAGGGCTGAATAGAACTGATGAGGGATAAAAAGTCTAGCACAGCTCTATAACGTATACATGCTGGAAAGATAATCAAATTCAAATGATGTCAAAATGAAAAATTGCACTCAGGGAAACGCGTACACCATTAGTGAGATTTTTTTTCTCCCCTTGGCATTGCCTTTTTTGGGGCTTTTGAATGTCTGTAACCGCTTTGTTAATAAAGGTTTTTATTATTATTTATTAGATGTTGAATTTGCATGGACAAGAGCAGATTGTATATTGTTTCACCACCCACTTTTAGCCTGATCTCTGAAAGGGCCAGTGAAGCTGGGGATAAGCATAAGTATTTTTGTTCGCTGTGTTAACCCCAGGTCTTGACCTTCTGAGTGGCCAGAAGAAGGTGATTGACAGCTCCAAACTGGACGCCTCCAACCTGCTGGCCAGTGAGCCGGAGTCGGGGCAGGGCTCCAAGGGCGTGGTGTACGAGGTGACCGACTTCCCGTCCCACGGGACGCTGATGCTGGGTGACGTGGCGTTGCCCAAAGACACGCCATACTTCCTGCAAGAGGATGTAGACAAGGGGGACCTGGGGTACGCCCACCGGGGAGACCCCGAGCCCCGGTCTGACAGCTTCTCCTTCCGTGCGTGGCTCAACCCGAGCGGGCGGGGCCCCCAGACCCCGGGGCCGTCAGCCGTGGTCGTCGAGGAGCCGTTCCGCATCAAGGTTTTGGGCGGGAGCGGAGCCCCCACCACGAGGCCCGCACTGGTAAGCGTGGACCTTCTTCTGGAGGTCCTCCAAGGCTCCTCGGCCCTGCTCACGCCCCAGCTCCTCAGTGTGGCGGACCAGGGCAGCCCTCCCGCCCAGATTGTCTTCACCATCACCCGCCCCCCTGCCAACGGCCGGCTGGTCCACACAGAGACCGGCGCCCCCGTGGAGACCTTCACCCAGGAGGACCTCAACGCCGGCCGGGTGACCTTTCTCAGCGACGGGAGCCTGAACAACGGCTTCCTGGAGTTCAACGTGTCGGACGGCGGCCGCCGCGCCGAGTCCCACGCCCTGCACATTGGGGTGCTGGCCCGCGCCCTGCGGCTCGCCCTGGCCCCGGAGATCCAGGTGCGGCAGGGGGACGACGAGACGCTGGTGACCGAGGCCATGCTGAAGGCGTCCACGGGCGGCCCCAGCGAGGAGGAGGTCATCTACAAGATCACCAACTCGCCCGAGTTCGCCGCCGTCATGGTGGACCGCCAGCCCACCTCCGCCTTCACCCAGCGGCAGATCCGGGAGGGCCGGGTCAGCGTGCGCTTCGTCAGGTCCACCTCCCCGCGGGACTGCGTGGCCCTGCTGGCCCGTAGCCGGGCCGCCAACGCGTCCGCCTTGCTCAACATCACCGCGGCCCCCCTGGTGACCCTGCCCCCGACCCCGCCCCTCCTGCCCCGCGCCACCACCGTCAGGGTGGAGCCCGGCCTGCTGGACGCCTCCGCGCTGGCCAATAAGACGGCGGCAGTGCCCGCCTTCAAGATCACCCGCCAGCCACGCTCCGCCTGCTTCGTGTGGGTGGGCGGGAAGGAGGACGGACGGCCCGTGAGCTCCTTCACCCAGAGGGACGTGGAGGAGGGGAGAGTCGGCCTGGAGGTGCTCAAGGACCTCCCGGCTGGGGACAGTGTTCAGGACGACCACTTCGACTTCCTCCTCCGGGCCCACGGGGTCCCACCGGCCGAGGGGACCCTGGCCTTCAGGACTGGCCCTTACAAACCCTCCGCCGTCTACGGGGCCACGGTCATCAAGCGTCCCTCATCCGAAACCACGCCGGCCACCCTCACCACCCCGGCCCCGGGCCGGACTTCCGAAAACAAGCCCGTGGTGTCCCGGCCCAGCAACCTGTGGGCCATCCTCATCCCCATCCTGGTGATCCTGCTCCTGCTCCTGCTGGCCGTCGCCCTGGCCTACTACCTGGTGCGGCGGAACAAGACGGGCAAGCACGACGTCCAGAACGTCGCTGCCAAGCCCAAGAACGGGGAGGTGAAGCAGGAGACCTTCCGCAAGACGGACCCCGCCAACAGCATCCCCATGTCCAGCATGGAGCCCAAAGAACCCGACCCGGAACTGCTGCAGCACTGTCGGACAACCAACCCGCCCCTGAAAAAGAACCAGTACTGGGTCTAAGGACAGGCCCGAGACGGGGTATGCAGAACCTTTACGATAACAAGTATTCGATTGGAGCTTCTCTGAATCATTCCTTTCAGTGTTATCATTTTCAGTGACTCTGTGCAAGCATCCATTTTAGCTTTGAGAATTTTAGCAAACATGCCACATTCGATTTGAGTGTTTTGTCTTGGTGGTTACCACAATCCCTTCTGCTGTGGAGCCACCCTCAGGTAATTAAACACTGAAAACATCTATTAGTTGTGGGTGGAGATGAAATCCAATGAATAATCTAAGTGAGAAATGTTTTTTTCTTCTTTTTTTTTTTTTGTTGTTGCCTATTTATTTTTCTAAGAAACCTTGCTGGATCCTTGGGATATTTTTTTTCTTTCTTTTTTTACAGAGCCCAAATGGTGTTCAAGGACATGACCGTAAATAGTGTTTGCTTTGGAAGCAAAAAGGCCATAGAAACAAAATGGATGGTGCAAAATGAAAAAGATTCTATTGCCTAAAATAAATGTGCTTTCATTTATTTCCAATATTATTCCGACTGAAGTACATAAATAGACCATTTTTGTGTTTCAAGCATTTACTTTTATGTTAAAAATAGAGGGAAGGATATGTATACAGAAATGGTGCCTTTTGAAACAGAACTATACTTAATGAAAGAACAGACAGACTGTGTTTTTCAGTATTCTTTCTTTATTTTTATAAATGTAGTCTTTGTTTGCTTTGCGGGTCTGCCAATTCGTTTAATTAGATCTAACTCTGCACCCCGCTGATGAAATGCTCGTTAGATTCACTGGACTGGCTGACGGCACTGAAAACCCTACAACAGCATACATTATTGTGCAACCGCACACAGGAAGTGACTCACCAGAGATCTGTGTTGCACCCATCCCATTGGCTGACAGACTAGGTGATGTCATTCAGACTTGTGAATTTTGCCTTTTACAGGTCTATACTTAGGTCTTGATAATGATTGAGAGAATTCTGTTTTCTCATGTCATGCTGTGCGTCCGGTTCCACAACCTACACCAGCTCCAAATATCTTGTGTTAATCAAATATAGAAAAACTTGAAAATCCGCTCTGGTAAAGAGGAACTATAATAAATAGGATAAAGGAATGTGTTTCAGCATGCTATTGCTTCTACAGAAACTCTTGAGTATTTTTAATACAGAAGACTGTATATGGTTATGGAACGAAGCACATTTTTTTCATTCCAGTGGAATATTCATACAGACCTGACCCAGTGATGTATAAGCATGTATTGTAACGGTTTGCTGTTTTCTGAAAGAAGATGCAAAAGGAAAAAGTAATCCTGTTTTTTTAAACCTGAGTAGATCCTGGTCTAATTGCATCGCAGCTGGTTGCTGTACACGTCTGTTCTTGTGAAAAATGCATTTCTCTAGTTTTTGCAATGCCATATTTACTCACCTTGGATACTGTCTGATCAAGATACCTGATATGAAATAAAATGTATCTGTTTGTGTTGAACATGAGAAGCTCGCTCGTACTGTTGGACAGTTTGGGAGATGTCTCAGGAGATGTCTGAGTTATACCTTTCATTAAGCTAATGGCCGAAGCACCCGTCCTTCCTACTTGCTTATTTATTTAGATTTTATTATTTTTACACATTTCTGTTACTAAAAAAAGAACAAGCCATATCCTTGTGTATTTTATGTACCATTTTGAGCTATAATTCTTCCCTTCTCTGATCTCTTTACCTATGCATATCGTAGGTTTGACGCCTCTTGAGTTGGTAACACTGGTGAAGATTTTCAAAAAGAACTCTTCGATCCATTGAAGCACACAATGATATTTGCTGTAATCTTTGCTGAAGTTCTCAGATTTCAGGAACTGCTTCTCATTTCTGCCAGTTTGTCAGCTGCAGGTATACAGCATTTCGGTCTGCTTTTGTTATTGCTTTTTGTCCTTTGAAGTAAGCCATGGGTTTTGCTGGGATTGTTGGTTATTGGATGTTTTAAAAGGTTATAGGCGGCCCTGATGCTTCAAGAAGCAAATTGTGTAACGAAAGCCCAATTTTCTGAAAATAAAAAAAAACACCAAATAAACGCGCAGTGTGGTTTTTGTCATTTTGCTTTTATTGCATTGCTCTTTTTTGAAAGTCAAGTATTTTATGCTGAAGCTTTTTACATTTTATGTTTACAAGGGACAGAATTTGTTTATACATTTTATTTGGTTATGGGATGGCCATTTTCTAACCAATTATTAACACTTATTTTTCATTGTTCTCGCAGTCCAGTTGTGTTGACCATCACTTCTGGAGAGGGTAGACTTGCTCCCATGTCCTGCTAGTCTTCACTTGTTTCACTTGTTTTCAGTGTGTGGTCCACCCTCTGAGCTGCGCAGTCATTGCATCAAAGGAGTACACTGCATTACATTTACATTAATGGCATTTGGCAGACGCTCTTATCCAGAGTGACGTACAGTTGATTAGACTAAGCAGGAGACAATCCTCCCCTCGAGCAATGCAGGGTTAAGGGCCTTGCTCAAGGGCCCAACGGCTGTGCGGATCTAATTGTGGCTACACCGGGGATCGAACCACCGACCTTGCGTGTCCCAGTGACGTGCCTTAACCACTACACTACAGGCCGCCCCACTGCATGCACAGCTGGCGCAGTCAGGCTGCATGTTTCTGATTGGCCAGAGGAATTGTTGTTAGTGATGAGCTCTGGAACCCTGTATAATTGGAAAATGCTAGGGCCTGTTCTACACACCACCCTGTGCAGCTGCCAGTCACCTTCAGATACCTTCACACAGACAGGCAGGATTTAATCAGACCAAGGGTCCCATCCAAGCAGGTGCCCCGAAATAATATGGGTTTTATTAAACTATATTATCAAATTATGCAGAAAATTATGAACCAATTTGTGATTCGTGAACCAATTCCGGATGAGCACTTTTCTGGTTGCAGAAGTGCCCTGGATGTACTCTGAAAACCTGTTTGGTTAGATATCCCTATGAACTCTTCTGCATGATAAGAAATCAATTAATCCATGCGTTTTATATGTTCAATTTGTTTAATGGGACTCCTGCTGAAATTATTGTTAACCACCTGCTATAGATCAATCAGGATTTAGTATCAAGATTAGATGGATATCCGTGTGTCCCTTGTGGCCAGATCAAGCAGTGTATCAAACTTACCAGCAGGTGGCGCCAGGGTGCAGCTAAGATTTTCCAAAGCATTTCAGAAAGTTGTTGGTCAGCACTTACTAGTGCTTCATCTAAACTCATTCTTTCCTATGTAGCACTGTTTCCCATGCCTTTGGTTTCTTCTTTTCCCTTTCCTTGCCTCACAGTCTCATACTGCATTTTGCAGCTTCTTACGTTGCCTTACGTCACATTTTCATTTAGACAGCGTTTGATTCATTACTCAGAACTTTCACAATGTTATTCACTTCTTGGTATGAAAAGGGGTGTAAAGTGCAGTCACGTTCTTCTGGGTGTTTTTAACATGAATGGCCATGATGCAATTCCTTTTTTTCTCTCTCTGTCTCTCCCTCTTTCGAAATGCAAGCTGAACTGTGGGAGCGTTTGTGCAAATGTAGTCTCCATTTATCACTGCTTAACAGATACATTTGTCTTAAATTTAGGAGATTAAAAGAGATTAAAATTGGCAATAGATGGAGGCAGAGATACAAATCTGCAGTGTAAAGATAATACTTTTATTAATAAATTGAGGGAGTGTGCAATTTGTTCCATGTTTTTACTGAATCGCACAAAATAAATATAATTGCTGTACTTTTATAGGGAGCTAATTCCCTTTAAGACTAAATTTACCCTTTAAATTTGGCTATGGCAAATATACTTCATGTATTTCATTTTCTTCACAGATGTGTACAGTAATGCTGTACTTTCCATTTGGCATACATTAGTTCTCTGTTTTTTCTTGGAGGCAAAGCCAGGAATATGGAAGCTATTTCGCAGGGTTCAGGTTTCATAACAGCTGATTGTTGGAACAGGTGTGGCTGGCTAAGCATTGAATTAAAAGAAGCTGCCATTTCCCTTTTGAGAGTGAGTGATTTTACAGAAAGACAAGGCCTCTGGTGTTAGACTGAAGACTTATGACTGCCCTCGTTATATTGTGCAATACACGTGTATGCAATGTTTTAAATAAGCATGAAAAGATAAACAGCACTGTACACAGAAAATAATACACGTTCTTCAGAATGTTCTGTTCCGGAGAATCTTGGCTACATCCTTTTCTTAAGTGCTTTAGAGATCATTTTAAATCAAGAGGTTTCTTTAGGCTTCGGAGCCCATTGGTGGTGTTAAGAGTTCACTCACCTCGTAAAATCACTGGTTGTCATGCAGAAGAGTTATGAATTTCCTGACATGCAAATATGAGTGAGTGTGTATGTGCGTGGGGGTGCTGTGTATGTATATGTGTGTGCACGTGTTCATGAGTATGTGTGCATGCGTTTTAGTGAGTTTAGGAATTTTTGTGTGTGTGAGAGAGAGCGAGAGAGAGGAGGGAGAGAGAGAGGGAGGAGAGAGAGGGAATGAGACAGGGGGAAAGAGAGGGAGGAGGGAGAGAGCGGGAGGAGCGATAGAGAGAGGGAATGAGACAGAGGGAAATATAGGGAGAGAGAGAGTTAGAGAGAAACACAGAGGCCCTATTTTGTGCAGTGCATTGCCTGTTTGAATAATAATGTCTAATACGAGTGTGATCCCTGTTCTGATTCCTGTATGTTGTTGAGGCAGGGTCTCACCCTGCAGCCCTGTATAAGTTTCCATTTACCACAGCTGATAGAATCAGGATCCAAATGCAAAATCATTTAATAACAGGGAACAATAAATAACATGGAGACCTTTGGCCTGGAGTAGGGAAGGGGGAAGTGGGAGAGATGTGTGTGTGCGTGTGCGTGTGTGTGTGTGGTGTCTATTTCATACAGTGAGAGAGGGTGCACACGAGTAAGAGCGAGTGAGAGACAGTTCTGCATACTTGCTTTGCTTTGTCTCTTTCTGTTTGGAAAATGATAGGGCTTTGCCAGAGGACAAACATTCAGGCCATCAGGGAATTCCGGGCAATGAATTTCCCAAGAAATGTACAAGTGGGATAATTTGTTGGACAAAAACATAACGTCATGGAAAACATAAAGTTGTGAAACACACCTCAAATCAAGTCAAAATCAATTAGAACTCGGTTTACCCTCAAGAGCATTTACTTCAAGGTAACCAAAACCATCTGTGATCCTGACTGTATGGAATATCGTCGGAGCACACTGTCAGTGGGTAAATAATGCATTATTTTAAAGAGTGCATCGGAGATGACCACAAAAGAGACAGAGGACAACACCCTCTCCTGAAGTGCTGTGCTCCAGGTGTTGTTCAGTACGGACAAAGCCCTCAAGGATCTAGACTTACGACCAGAGGGGTCATGGGTTCACAACCCAGTTGGGGCGCTGGTGTTGTGGCGTACCATGGGCGCTGATCTGCGTCAGTACTGTAAATATCCAGCTGTACAAACAGCTCAGGCACGGAGGAAGGGAACTAAGTAACAGTGCCCTGGATTAGGACTGACACGACCGCAGAACAGGAGCTGAACTGTGAGGGGGGAGGCCGTCACATCTGCTGGGAAGCGCTGGGCAGGGCGAGAGCTATTCCGGCAGTACCCCGCCCCTTAATGCTGGGGTACTGTCCACAGGACAGCTGGGTAGACCTGTAGCGTAGTGGTTACGGTGCATGACCGGGACCCGCAAGATCGGTGGTTCGATACCCAGTGTAGCCGCAATAAGATCCGCACAACCGTTGTACCCTTGAGCAAATTACTCACGCCCCTCTCCCATGTTTTCATACTTTTTGGAGGGAGTTTCTCAGCTCTGGTCTCACCTGACGTATAACTTATACTCTGAGGGCACACATGGAATTTGGCCTGTGGTTAACGTGAGCTTTTTCAGGGAGAATGCACAGTGAGCATTCTTTCAAGATGCAGTTCCAGTGTCATATTACGGTGCCATAACAGCATATGTAAAATCACTTTCCGCCGATGTCTAAATGAATACGGCAGGAAGGGCCTGTTACCTGAGAGACCGGTACTTTCACCTGGAGAATAGACTGCGGGAGGGCGCAGGGCTCTCTGCAGTGTGTTTGTCTGACTGTAATCGCCCGTCCCTGATGAACGGGACCAGTTGCGTAGAGGGTATTATTGCAGTAGATCCTGCCGGATGTTTCTGGAACATATGGCAAGTGGCAATGCACTGCACAAAATAGGGCCTCTGTGTTTCTCTCTAACGCTCTCTCTCCCTATGTCTCATTCCCTCTCTCTCTCTCCTCCCTCTCTCTCTCTCTCCCTATGTTTCCCTCTGTCTCATTCCCTCTCTCTCTCCTCCCTCTCTTTCTCTCCCTCCTCTCTGTAACTCTCTCTCCCTGTGTTTCCCTCTGTCTCATTCCCTCTCTCTCTTCCTCCCTCTCTCCCTCCTTTCTCTCTCTCTCCCTATTTTTCCCTCTGTCTTATTCCCTCTCTCTTTCTCATTCCCTCTCTCACTCCCTCCTCTCTCTCCCTCCTCCCTGTGTCTCTCTCCTCCCTCACCCTCTCTCCCCCTCCTACCTCTCTCTGTCTCTCTCCTTCCTTCCTCTCTCTCTCTGTCTCGCTATCTCTCTCTGGGGGGGGGGGCAGAAGCAGGGGACGACACTGATGTGGTATTGTTGTGTCGTGGAAAGTAGAGGAGTAGAGACAGCTGGCCTGTGCATGCATGCCCACACAGACTCCACCATTGAAGCAGATCCTACAGAACAGTCTGCTCCTGTCTCGGTCCTGAAATGCCCTGATATTCCAGTCCTCAAAGAAGTCCCATCTACAGTGAGTCTCCTCAGATCTTCTTTACAGTTTGGAGACCAATTTTGAGTGCCCCGTCTGCACTTAGAAATAAAAGCATAGCTGCACAAACGGCAGAAAAGCACAGTCATTCATCACTTCGTTCTACGCACAATAATGGGCCTATCAGATAACAGCCGAAGGTAAATCTTTTAAAACAAAAAACAGCAGTATAACAAGAGCTCTGTCAGCACGATCATCTTAACCACTTGTGCTGACATGTCAAATTCCTAGAGGCAAAGCTGCGTACGTTTGCTCTATGAAGAAACTTCTGGGTTCAGAATTTCTCAGATTCAGAATTCAGATCCCTAATTTTTTGGCCGCTTGCCACACGCAGGCCCTCTTGCCACACGGAGGCCCTCTTGATGAACACGCTGATGGGGTAGCCCTCGGTTGTGTCTCCAGCAGGGACCCCGTTGATTCAGTACAGAAGTGTCAAACCTGATTCCAGGAGAGCCATTCCACATCTCTGATGTTCTCTAGCCTGTTCTCCAGACATAATCATAATAAGTTAATTATTCTTGTGCATTTCCTCAAAAAGTACAGCAGAAATCCTGTTGTTTTCTTTAGTGCGGAGCTTAAACAGGATACTCGCACGCGCTTTGATGTCTGGGAAAATGGAAAATTGAGCGAATGACTCAGTATTGGGCTCAGTTGAAGGAGCAAAGATCTGCCAAGGCGTCATCTCCACTATCCACTGTGGGACTCATCAGGCACGGTGTAAACAGAGGGGGAAAATACTTCATGCTAAAAATATTACTCCAAAAATATTCTGTTTTCATAATCTTGACAGGTTCTTGCTATTTTTCCCCTCGCCTTGTTGTCATTACTAGTCAAGTAATTTTCTGTAGGACATAAATAGGAAATTATTTTAATTGTTTTAAGAAATGGTATTAAAATCATGGGCAGGTCTGTGAGTAATTTTCCTCTCTTTCTGAAAGGGGGAGTGGGCGTGGGGTGGGTTGAGCATGGGGCGATCTTGGTTTGTGGATTCTGGCGGGTTTGTGTGAGGAATTTATGAAGGTGCTTATTTGGTCCATCTTGAGGCAAAAGGAGGAAGAGTGAAGGGGACTCAGGAGACCATTACAAAAGTACATTCTGTTCCCAGAAAAGGCATTTTACCATCCCCAGCGTGTGGCGAAGGGGCCACGCCCATAGCCCTGACATCGTCTCAGACATGCCCACTGTGTTCCAGCTGTTTCACACAGGAAGTCAAGATGTGTATTTTTAGATTTTTTATTTTTTTCTTTCCGTTCGTAATTACGAATAAGAACCTCATTGGTCGTTAACTTAGATCTGATGTTGAATCTACAAAGATCGACTAGCTCTCTCTCTCTCCTCTTCTGTTTTTGGCCATAGACTAGGACCCGGAGGCTTTGTTTGTGCATACGATGTGGGGCCTCCCTGGTCTTTCCCATTCAAGTGTCTGTTTGAAGCCTGTAATTAAATTATATGCTGCCTGGGATTATTTGCTGGTGTGGGAAATGTGTTCACGTTCTTCAGCTAGCTAGTTCCGCTCTGCCTTGTGTGTGTGTGTGTGTGTGTGTGTGAGTGTGAGAGCATGTGTGTGTGTGTGAGAGTGTGTGAGAGAGTGTGTAAGTGTGTGTGTGAGTGTGTGTGTGTGTGTGTGTAAGTGTGAGTGTGTATGAGTGTGTGTGTGTGTGTGTGTGTGTGTGAGTGTGTGAGCATGTGTGTGTGTGTGTGTGGGAAAGCATTTAAATGCACAGCATTTTCCATGTGGACACGTCATGCCTCAATATTGTATGAATTGTACCACATTTGGGGGACAGACACACAGCGTTTGCTCTGAAGAGACAGGCCGGTGGAGGGGGCTGTTGATGAAAGAGACTTCAGACCATGGCACAGCCAAACCAGCCCAGCCATTCTGTCTCACCCACACCCCAGCTGGACTAACTTCAGGGCAGTGGGCAGAGCTGCTCTTCTGAGCCTTTGGCCTGGGGTCCCATCTGCGCCAAATTCAGCCAGCGACTGGCCTCTGCATGGAGTCAGAGTCAGAGTCAGTCTAAGAGGAGAGGAAAGGAAAACGAGAAAGAAGGGAAAGGGGGAGAAAAAGACAGAGAGGGAGGGAAGAGACCGAGAAGGAGGGAGGGGGGGCTGGTATGCAGCCTGGCCCTAAAGTTATTTTAAGAGAGGCAGAGCTTCTGGAAATGCACTCAGACAGAGTGCAGTCACCCCTCGACACCATCCCAGGCACCGCTGAGCACAAAAACACAACAGGCCCCGACCACATCCACCGTTCTGATCCAGAGACCAGTCCTTAAAAGCGGCTTCAGGATCGCACCAGGGTGTCTGCGAAGATCATCTGCTCAGTTCTTTTCTTCTGTCTCTTTAAAAACCATCAAGCGGTTTCCTAGTCAAATTGCATTTATTCTGCAACATATTTTCCCAATACAACATTCCGTTCTTGTGATCCCAGTGTATTGTACCGTGTAATCCTAGACTTAGTTTTGTGCCAACACCTGTGTCTGCGTAAGTATAGTTTTGTTGCAGTGTGCTTGTTATGCTGTAATGGAATTACATGTTTGGTCATTTGCTCGGGGCTTTAAGTCATGGCCTGGCCCTCTTGGATGTTTAGAGTCTGTTTGTGCAAATTGCCCGTGGTTATTACACTGCTTGTTTTCTCGACAAATTCCTGCACCCACAACTCTTAATCCGGGTAGTTGTGGGTGTGTTCAGATTTTCCATTTTGTGCTTTAATTTCAGCCCTGCTCCTTCTGCCCTGCCTGCTGATGTGGAGCAGGAAGGATCAGCCGGAGGGGGACATTTTGGCTCCACCCCTCCTGATAACAAGGTCAGCCTCATACCTCTGCTTCTCTCACTAATGATGTGTGACCCTTAATGAGAAAAAAAAAGCACACACACACACACACACACACACACACATCCACACAAACTCATACTCAAACACACACAGACCCACACAAACTCATACTCAAACACAGACCCACACACACTCATACTCAAACACTGACCCACACCACTCACACATTCTCTCACACACAAACACACACACATCCACACAAACTCATACTCAAACACTGACCCACACACATGCTCACACACTCACACACACACACTCAAACACATTCTCTCTCACAAACACACACACACATCCACACAAACTTATACTCAAACACAGACCCACACACATGCTCACGCACTCACACACACACACTCAAACACATTCTCTCTCACAAACACACACACACATCCACACAAACTTATACTCAAACACAGACCCACACACATGCTCACGCACTCACGCACACACACATCCACACAAACTCATACTCAAACACAGACCCACACACATGCTCACACACTCACAAAATTCTCTCACACATATACACAAACACACAATCTTACACACATACGCACATATTTTATGCACAAATACAGTACACTCACATACCCTCACACACACATACATGCACACACATGTGCACACACTCACACGGAAGCATGCATGTGCAAATGCACTCACACACAGTCCCTCTAGAGGAAAGGTTATCTGTGAATGTTAGCGGGGCAGAGGGAGGGGGATCCAGGAACAAACAGCGTTTGGGTGGAGTGCAGGGCTGATAAGAGTGTATGATTGGCTCTATCCTAATTTCCCTGTCTGTTATGTTTCCAGGATGTTCACTTCCTGTTTGGCCTCAACTAAAATTGATGCTTATTTATGATTTTCCAATCATCTGCAATGTGTCAGTGTGTGGGGACCAGGGTAGCTTCATGCTATGAAAATGGACTCTTTGCACGCTTTTCCCCATCATGAATCATACAATATATTCTGTTAAACTTCTGTTGTTACTCCAATAGGGAGCTCCTCAGCAAGAAACATGCTCTCAGGGGTCTTTCAAGTGAACCTCATACGGGACCAAAGCAGCCCCCATTTTGTACAAATTTGGTTGGAAAATTCTCTTTAGAGTTACTGCTACGTATGCACATGCAGCCATCCCTTACACTGAAATACATTCTGACTCCAGTTGGTGGCTAAAAAGCGCAGGTGATGTTGATAATCAGGGCAGACTGGAACTCACCGCTATCGAGTTACTGCCAGACCGAAGCGCTCACCTGATTCCGCTTTGATGCCAGAGCACACATTCAGACCATCTGTTGCCTCTCAGAAGAGTCTTCCTGAGGGTTCTTACCAGAGGCATAGCCAAGAAAGGGGGGCGGGGTTTGGAAAGCTTGGAAAGTAATAATTCACTGACCCAATGAAACCCCCTTCCCCTCCGCCAGTTGAGAGTATCCATAGGCCTCATGAAGACGGAGACACAGAGGCGGCCCTCAGTGAAGAGCCACAATACACTCTACTGTCTGTGGCCGTGGCCTGACTGTAAACATTTTTGTAGTCATTACTGTCTGTTTATCTGAAGTACATCAGCCCAAGAGAGAAAGAGCACACAGAGAGGGCACGATACAGTAAAGGGTGAGAGAGAGAGAGAGAGAGAGAGAGAGAGACAGAGGGCAAGATAAGGGGGGAGAAACAGAGGGCAAGATGAAGTGAGAACAAAAGAGAGGGGGGAGATGGAGGGCAAGATAAAGGGGTGAGAGAAAGAGAGAAAGAGAGGCGAGAGGGGAGAGAGAGAGAGAGATATGTGTGGGTACGTGTGTGTGTGTGTGACACTGAGACCCTGGTTTCAGAGGCTGGTTTTCCCATGCCAGAGTCCTGTTTAAATGGGCCAATCGGAATGCGAGGAATGTGTCCAGTCTGTTCGGAGGAAATGGCTGCTGTCTCCACAGGGAACTTGGCTATGGTCCCAGGAGGGGAGAGGAGAGAGGGATGAGGGGGAGGAGAGGGAAAGAGAGAGAGAGGTGGAGGTCTGCGGACCATGCCTAACATTGCCGTGCCTGCTTGCCGCACTTTCCTGCCGAATGCTTGTTTTCCACTGACGGTGCTTCTTGCGAAATTCTTCCGGCCCACAAATAACAAAAACTCTGAATGTGAACATAGCGGAAATCTCCCTTTCTGCCAGCATGTTAATCACGGCTCGAAGTTGTTCGGAAGAGCATCCTTTGTTCTTCTCACAAACACCTGACACACCATGAAATTGCTGAATCAATTCAGCGTGCTCGGATGTGCCATTTATTTGACAATAGTCACGATGATTCGCATCAACGACGTGCACTTCATTTGGACTGCTGAGACGCCTCATGCCTGCCGACCACATGCTCTGGCAGGAAGCTGTTAACACATTGCAGCAAGAGAGTCCGAACTCTGTCTGAAGGCTCTACCGTGGCGTTAGCGCGGTGGGCACCCTGCTTATTTCGGGATCCGTCCATTGAAACATGACTGAAATATCCTTTTGGCACAACTTCACGCTGCTGCAGTGCGTTAGGACTCTGACCTCCGTCCCCGATGCATTGTTTCAGCCCGCTGGTTTCAAAACAAAGTGGTCCGTCATGCATGAAGCGCTTCAAACAATCTTCAAAACCAGTCGTGCCCGGCCTGACTGCTGGTACGCTCATGGGCCCACCTTCTCACTCCATCTTCTGTCTATTGTATCTCAGGACGCCGACCTCCAGCTCCGCAAATATCTTCAGACTAATGTGACTTTGGGGGTCTAACAAGGGCCCTTCGTTCAAAGTGTGCGACTACAGTTCTGTGCAGGCTAAGCTGCTTTCAGGACTATCCCCAGCAGAACAATGAACACACAAACGCAACATTTGCTCACGGTAAATGATCAACAGGCTCAGCGCATGGCACTTCAGGCAGGACGTACAGTAATGCCTTCAGAGAGAATAGTGTGCTGCGAGCTCTCGATGTTGACGTAACGCCTTAATCCAAACGCAAATAACGCCATCAAACAGGCGTGGCACCGCTCAGCTCACATAGCGACGCGCCATTCTTTGTTTCTTTGCTCTTTCATTTGGATTGTGGCCTTTTGACGCAATCCTTTATCTGCCTTCCGTTGCAGGGGATCGGTGACCGCCTTTGAGCAGGTCAGGTAACTTACGGTCGCCAAGACGTCCAGTCAGCCTTCTCTTCATTTCTACAGTTGGTTTTGAATGTGTGCAAAAGTGGAAAAAGGCTTAAAAATACATTGATCCCTTTTTAATTTAATTTAATTTTAGGCATTTTTATATAAATGTAAACTGGTGTGTAAAACTAAATAAACATAAAACTAATGAAAGAAAGCAAGTGTAACGATGGCATCTACACTTAATCTTTATTTAACCTTCCATGAGGACACAGCATATGAGAGTGTGTTAGCTCAGCTGTGGATATTGTGGGTAATCACTTTTTACCTGCCATGGCGTTCCCATTGCCAAGAGCTGGAAATAACCTGGAGAGCAAGGTTTGTGACTGCTAGAATATTCCATAGGAGTATACGGACTATTATGGAACTGCAGCGCATAACCCATAAACAAATTACATGTAAATTGCTTTTAGGAGTATGCTAAACATCTTTCTAACAGTCCAGGAAATGTACACTGAGGATATTCTTGGAATATTTTCTTGGAAAATTACCTAAGATGATTTTTTTGTTTATAGTGCAAGCATCATTTTCTGGCCTGCATAATCTTTGAAAACATTTTTATTGTTTGTTTTACTTTTCTGTAATTTTGGAATCAGTGATTGCATCTGTATGTCCCGTCCCTCTCGACCATGCTCCAGATACTGCAACAAGCACAGAATGGTGTTTGTGTCATCTGACGAGTGCAGCCAGACAGACATGGCTTTTCTCAAGCTGAACCAGCTCTCGAGAACTGTTCTAGCACAGCTGCCTCAGACAGACTGCAGGTACCAATGCCTCAGTGTTGCCCTCAAATTTGCCCCTCTAATCAGAACTGATTTAAACCATGAACACTAGATGAGGATCTACTGTACCATCCTCCTCTCGTGCATTAACTGTATAATCCACCGAATGGCCTCTCCGCAGTGTAAACATTGACACATCTGTCAGAATAGCCATCGAAATGTGCATTCCATGGCATAGAACAGGCCACTTGCTTGGCCCTTTAGTGGTATTGACTCAGGCCCTATCCTACTGTAACTGCCTGGGCTTTGCACAAGGAAAGACAGGGCCTTTGTTACCGAGGGTCACATGACCTGTTGCCTACACAGACAGAGGAATCTCAAAGAGGTTTAGAATACTGTTGAAATGTGTGTGCTGTTCCAGTTAATGAGAAACAAAAGCAAAACCAAAACGTTCAAGATTATATTCATCTGACTTTCCAGATTATTCGCATTCTTTTCATAACCATCTTGGATTCAGGTTACAATGACCTGTCATCAAACAATCGTTTTCATTTTTTAAATTCCTCTTTGCTGTCTTTATAGAATGTTGTCTTCATTAAATATTTTTGCTATCTTTTTCTTTTTTTTATCTCTGTGAAAACACATATCTACTGGTCCTGCTAGCACAGCCTGAACGGTACAATCCACCGTTTAATAGACACCGTCCATGCATTCAGAGAGCCCGGGACTTTCCGTATGACACTGGAGTTCCGTAATCTCAACCACTGGAATTCAGTTTGGTTCCCGTAACTGAGTTCAGCAGGGCAAAAGCTAATGCCGGTAATGGCAGGCACAGCCACAGCCACAGTTATGGGGACACTGTTCCTTTTACCTCTGAATTGGTTCTGCCGAAATGGTTCTGCCCAACTATTAGGCACATCTGGAACTGGTTTGGGCGATATTCCTCCCCCGTGCAATGGCTGGCGGAGGGAGGGAGGGGTAGCTGAGTTACTGCATCTCTACGGCCAAGAGACCAACCAGCAATTTCCATGGTGCTAGAAGAGAAACCACGGCAACGCTCATGAGTACTCCATTATACTATATGCTATTCATCCTGGGTCCCTTGCACTGCAGCGTAATTAGCAGATCCAGGGCATGCATGCCTCTACTCCGTTATGGCTTCCTTACAGTTCTAGAGGCATCACGAAGCCAACTCGTATCTGATTACATTTTTGTGTTTTTCATGTTTCTCCCTTTGGGATTATTTCAGGTCACGGTATATTTCCAGGTGCAACACAATTTTCTGTTCTCAAATAGAGGTCAGATCGTTCTGTTAGAATGTTGTGCCAGAATGCTGTACCATAGGATGTGTTCAGCAATTAACACAACACTTTTTCATGGTTTCGTTGAGTTGAATATGGGCCTTAGTGTTCATGTTGACATCAATGACCAAATGTTTGGCCAAAGTCCAAGGCAGCACTCACCACATTATATGTTAAACATTATATCTTTCACCCTAGTTATGGTCATAATCAACTCTATCAATTTCCATGAGGTTTCCTGTTTCGTTCACCGTCCGGGCAAGAGCTGGAAGCCAGAGCAAGGAAAGGAGCAAGGAGCGGAAAGAAGGTGGAAAATAAGCGATTGGAAAATAAGCGATTGTGAAGTAGGACCCCCTCTGGCCAAACAGCTGGCTGCAGGTGCTGCACCAATGTGGTTTCATGAGCCTACAGCACATTTATAGCTGAGCATCCCAAATGGGCAGAACCGAGAAGTGTGGGTACAAAAGGTGTTGGAGGCTGCTGTCCCAAGCACAACATTAGATTGACTGAAAAGCACAGGACAGCTGCAGGCATTCTGAACCTGAAGAAGGCCAAATCCTGGGCTCCCAGCAAGCCTTGCTCCAGGTCCGTGAGGCACTGTGAACAGAGCGGCTTCTCGGAACCGAGCCCAGTGAATTACGGAGAAGAAAACCCGGAGAGGATTGGCCCGGTGACATGAGCGGAGGGGAGGTGTGGGCAGAGAGAGCATTTTCAGCCACCAGCTGTGAGAGGAAAAGACCATCTGTTCATTTTGTATCATTTTACATCGCAAAAAAAAAAGTCAATGGATGCCCCCCGTCAATGTCTGATCACAGAGAGGCAGGGAGTGGCATGCAGCTTGGCTGTTTACCCCTCTCAGAAATAGAGCAAAGTCTCCTCCCACTTTCACCTCTGGATGGTCAGAATCCCCCCTTCTCTCTCTCCCTCCCTCTCTCTCTCTCCCTCTCCCTCTCTCTCTCTCTCTCTCTCACTATCACAGGGCTGGGCTGGTCATGAAGAGGCTTCAGGCTCAAAACTCTGGCATGACCTGTACCTAATATATTTGTGAAAACATGCTCTTTGTGGTGCTATGACAGTAAATTAAGGTGCTGTCCACCAGGGGGCAGCACCCACACTACCTGCAGGTATGGCCACAGCTGTGATGAATTGTAATCACAGTAGCTATTGCTAATTAACTCATTGTTGGGCAACATAAGAGACCTGGTGTCCAGGTCTCTACAGAGTTATTGGGCTTTTGGCAAGCTGGTTTCTTGCACTAGTTAAGGTATTTTCTTTTTTTTCTTTTTGTGATTTCTTTAAATTGTGATATATTTGGTTGCCAGATTGGTTTATTTGTTGTTTGAGAGTTTTTTCTTGCATTTTTTCTGAAAAATGGTTTTATCTGATCTGTCCACCATGTGACCAGTGGCCAACTCCAGCCTGGCATCACAGTGTTTACTATAGAAATAAATGATGAAATGTAAATAAGATGTTGATAATATATTTGTATATATATAAAAACATTTGGACAGCAAATGAGGTTGCACAGCTCAGACTGCCCTTCCCTCTTCCAATATCTGTAATTTTCGTCATGTACTGTTCTCTTCTATTCACACTTCAGCAAATGCAACACAGATGCTGGAGCTACACTGGACTGGTGTGTCAGTAAGCGTGCGTGAGAGAGAGAATGACAGAGAGAGAATGTGTGTAAAAAGGTGCCAGGATAAGGAATCATTTGTGCTTTTATTTGTTACAGGTCTGCTGTAGTGGGCAGGTCAAAGTGAAGTTGTCCATCATAAAGGTAAGTTGTAGTTATATCTCTTTCCTCAATGAAGACTGTAACAGACATAGAGCTGTATTCATGATTTCGTGAAATTTACCAGACAAACAGTGCAGCTGATCCAATATCCATTGGGTTTTTGGTCTTGGTTCAAGCTCAGATGTTCGTTATTCGGTGTTGATTAGTAAAAAAAGAAAATTATCTGTTGTTTCAGATGTCTTCCGGATCATCAATCTCTAAAAATTCCCAGAGACAAATAGAATATGCACAACACGAGAACGTGTTCATCCCTGCCACAGAGAGCATGCAAATAATGAATTCATCACAACTTCTGAATTATTTTCAATGTACCAGAGGTCATTTTGCGCAAATGGAAACGGAAAAGAAAGTACTTTTACAATTGCTACAGTTTTCCACACTGAGAACCAAATAAAGGCCCAAAACATTTTCCAACATGTAGGTGCTTTGTGGATGTCTGCTGGCCATTTCTATGGTAACTAAGAGGAGCTTTGATTTCACTACAAAACCAGTCACCATAGTTCTCTGTCCATCCTCAACGACAAGGCCACAGAGGTAGAGCATTATCAGGGTCTTCCATGGTCCATGCATCTTGAAACTCTGTCTCCTCCACTCTTCTCCCTCAGTTTTAGGGGTGCAGGAGGGGATGGTCATTACCTCATTCAGAAACCCAGCTGTGTTTTTTTACAGGGGAAGTGGGAGAGACCGGGGGAAGAAATGTTGAGATTTTTATTTTATTTTTTTATTCCCTGCTTCTTCACCAGAAACAAACTGCTACAGAACCGACAACTTGTTAAGCATTACTTAAGCGAGGAGTCATGCATGATGTAACGCTAAGGTGGGGGTCTTATCCTCAGCCATTTCCTTCTGTCTGCTGATTTTATAGGATTTTAGCTTTTTCAATAATAAGGTCGGGTTGTATTTTCTCAACCTCATATTTTGTAATTTGTTGGAAAAATACATTTTTAACCTCAACTTTGATGTGTTTATTCCTTCCTTCCTGTATAGTTAAGTGTTTTCTTCTTCTAGAAGTGCAATAATAAAAATATAAAGGGACATTTTATCCTGCCACAGGCAACTGACGTCACTCCCTTAACTCCCTTAGCGAGTTCTCTGTAAAAGAAAAACCCACAGTCGAAATATGGAAGAATGCTTTTAATTCAATTTCTATATTGTTATTAATATGAGAGGTGATGAAAAGGCAACTCCCATGAAGGAAGAAGGAATGGAGGATGGACTTGGTCAAAGTGAAGTCAATCAGTCTAAATTATTCAATTTGCTGTTGATTAGATTTGCAGAAGTTCACTTTGGAAGGAATAAGGCTTTATGGTGAACTCATATTTTTTTAACAGTGATGGAATAGATTGAATGGTTTTGCAGATGGATTTCTCTAACGCCCACATGCATACACGCACACACACACACACACAGTAGTCCAAAGTTTCACAGCTCTAGCAAGTCTCAACGTGATGCCTAAATCAGGTGCACTTTCCAACCAAGTCAAATTGCATTTGTCAGTTGCAATGACTCATAAATGTGCTTTCTTGCAGTTACTAAATTAAATATTTTCGATGTTGCTGTTGGAATGATGGTGTCCTTCACAAATACAACACTGGAAAAATCATGGGGGGTTTTTTGTACACCAGAACCATGGCTTTGCGGACTATATGCCACTTTATAGAACGTTGTGTGATGAATATTGCTGGTCGCAACAATATTTGGTGCATTTATACTTTTTGCTAAGGGCAACGGCCACAGTCTAAATCGGGCGACAATAGAAGTTCTGCGATTTCACTCTGTCGCTGGACTATAATCTGGTTTTATGGCTGGCATCCCCACAGGCCAATGCCTGCCTAGCTCCAGTTTTGCCCAGCAACAGGTTTTCAGCTAGCTGAGATTGATTGTGCACCCGCTGGTCATTCAGGCACCCACTGCTTAATCTTCACATGGAGAGTCTGCCTGCAACTCCTGTCTGTGTGAGCCTGACCTATAGACCGCGGGGTGATAAGAAGCAGCTGGCAGGTGACATTGTGCTTCTGATGAGAACATATGCTTGTCTCTGAGCTCCCAGATCGATTTTCTCATTCGGGGGAAATTTTGAAATGTTTTAAAATGTAGTCTTGTCAACAGTCAAATTAGTCAGTATTGCTTTGGACATCACAAATTGGAAAAAGCAAACCCCAATCAGAGCTGTAACCCTTACCTTAACTTTAACCCCAATCCCAATCCCAACCCTAAATAAATTTGGATATCACACCCTCAGAGGAGCTCAATTGACTGGGTCATCTGCAAACAGATGAGCTTCTTGGATCTCAGACTCTCAAGACCGTAAAATGAGAATGGGGAGGTGGGAAGGGGGTCTCGTCTTCCCATAACGCAGAACAACAAGAGTATGGCTTCATATTTGCCTTGGCCCCTAACTCTTGCCCCACGCCCCCGTTCTGTGGCCCTGCAACATATTTTTCGACCGAAAGCACCTTCAATCCACTTTGATGTTACATCCCTCTGGATCCGACCCCAGCAAACACAATATTATGACAAGACCACAATATTTTCATATTAAACACACAGAACATGGTTGTGCATTTTTGGCAATACTTAAAGTATGTATCTTCAAAGCTGTGAAATCCAAAACTGGTATTGGTTTCATGAGTTACATTAGGAGCAGACTTGCACTGCTAATTTTAAACCCAAGCTGATTTTTTCACACAAAAAAATGTGTCTTGTCATCCTTCTCATCAAGTATAAAACATTACTGGAGGAAAAATGTTTTTCTAATTTACCAATTCTCACTTTTGCCATTCTTTGCAAACAGGAATGGACTAAAATTGTCATGTACAAGTGAACAAAAACCTACGAACAGCAGAACTGAAAAGAACAGAAAAGAGATCTAAAGAAAGCCTCTGGTTCCCTGAGCTACAGCTTTAGTACTGTACAGGCATTCCACACAAAGATAAAATACACTCTTACAGATATATCTCTTGTGACGTTCTGGCTTGTCCAATAAAAACCAGGGGAGGTCAGTGCTCGTCAGAGGCGTAACGGAACAGACAATGGCGAATTCTCCAGGCGAGGTCCCTGCAGTGGAACGATCCGCCCGCACAATGAAACGTCTCTTTGTCTTGCTCCGGAGCACATACCAACACCTTCAATGGCAAGGGCAAAGCAAAGAGACAAGATTTACAACCTCTTTATTTATTAAGACTATTTATTAAGACCTTTTTTTTCCCCCAAAGATTTAACATTATGTTTAATCTGCAAAGTTAAGACAGTGCTTGCTTCTTTTGTTTCATTGCTCCTCTTTGAAGCAGCCTTGGGTGTTTTTTTATTGTTCTTTTTTTCATAGAGTACGCTCTCATCCTTGAGATCTGCTTCTGCTGGACCTGCTGTTTATAGTCCCCTGTGTGTGAACATTGTGCTGCCGGTGGCTGTTAGGAGAGGTCAACGTGAAGGAGGCCTTTGGGTTCTCAATCACCTGTCCATCTCTACTCTCCTCTCCTCTCCCCTTCTCTCTTCTCTTCTCCTCTTTGTGGTTTCCACTCATCTCCTCACAGACTGTTTCTCTTACTGGAGAATTACAGAACAACCAACTCCCTGACATATGGCTGAGAAATAACATCTTTGTCAAAACACTATTTTCTTTCTTACAGTAGACGGCCATGAGGCTTGGTTTCCAGAATCGGAAGCAAAGAAAAGGAACAGAAAGCAGAAAGTACGACCTTGAAAAGCTGTGCAAAATTGATGAGCAACTTTTGCCTGAAGGGCCACTAGTCTCTATTTTCCTCTGTGTATAAACTGTGACCTTTGTACCACCCAAAAGAGTGTGTCAGGCTTATTCAAAGGGAAACTTCTAAATATATCATCTCATACATCATAATATTTACGAATCATCAAGTCATCGTATCAAAGGCGGAGAGTGATGCATTTAAAGGGCAGTTAATGTACCGAGAGATGACCCCCCCCCCCCCATGCACAGCTGTCTTCGACATCACAATGACATCACTCACACTGATGCAGCTGGATTAGAGGGAGGAATCAGAGCAGATGGAGTACATTCATGGCAGAGTGTACCCTGGCAGAGGAAAGCCTCTATACCTGTGCCACACTATGGCCATCGCCCCAGTGCCTTACCCCCTGTAGTCACCATTGAAACAGGCAGGGTTCTGCAAAGTAACGTTCCAAACGTATTTTTTATACGACATATGAAATAATAGATTTTGACTGAAATTCCCCCTCTACATTTTATCATTTAGGATCGGAATCTCATGGAAACTGGTTTATCATGAACAATTATTAAAAACTTTTGAAAGTTTACATTTTATTCAACACTGTTAAATTTGCCCACATCTACACTAAAGAATTGTGAGACCATCAAACACTTAAATCAGTTAAATCCACTTTCGTCTCCTAAAATGAATGTGGCTGCATTCATCAAACAATGCACAGCAGGGTTCCGCAGGGCTTCCATTCAAACAAGGAAGAGCATTAAAGTAAAAACTAACAAAAAAAACATTTTTCTTCTTTACATGCCATGTAAAATGAACACTAAAAAACAAAAATGTAAAAAAAAAAACTACCGTAACCAGTCATCCACAGCTCAGCCCAACATTAAAAAAAGCCCCATGTGGTGGTACAGAAATGCAAACTCCCCTGTGCCAGCTCTACCGGAACGTGGGAAGACCTAGAAGGAAAAAATAATAATAATAAAATAAAAAATAACTAAACAAAACAACAACAACAGATGTAGCAGGAAGTGATGGAATCCCCTCAGAAGAAAAGCAAATGCAGGCATGTGAAGAGACTCCTTCAGGCACTTCATAGAAAAAGTCAAAACGCACCGTCTTCCTGTCTTTCATTTGTTCATTCATTTATTCATTCATTCAATCTTTTTTCCACATTCTTGTCTTCAAATCTGCCTGGCAACAGTGCCCAGATAGGGCCAAACGAAAACGAGAATTAGTCCAGCAGATGAAGTTAAGGCTAGCAGGGAGAACCTGCTCAGGTGAACTTGTTATGGCTACACACATCCCACACTGTAAGACCCTGTTCCCAGGTCAGTGTGCGAGTGCTAATCTCAGATCAGGGAGCAGAAAGAAAGTAAGACCCTGTTCCCAGGTCAATGAGTGAATGCTATGTACGAATGCTGATCTAAGATCATCAGAGAGCAGAAAGAAATTAAGACCCTGTTCCCAGGTCAGTGTGTGAATGTTATGTACGAATGCTGATCTAAGATCATCAGAGAGCAGAAAGAAATTAAGACCCTGTTCCCAGGTCTGTGTGTGAATGCTATGTGCGAGCACTGAACTCAGATCAGGGAGCAGAAAGAAAGTAAGACCCTATTCCCAGGTCAGTGTGTGAATGCTATGTGCGAGCGCTGATCTCAGATCAGGGAGCAGAAAGAAAGTGGTCTGAAAGCAGTAAAACACCTGAGCAGTGCCGTCCTCCTAATTTTCAACAACGTCATGAGGACCAAGAGTGGATTCTGCCAAACAGTGTGGCCGGTCAAACTGTGACCAAATGGTCTTGTAAGCAGAGGGTCCAATGAAAGAATACCTCTCAGATGACGGACCTATAGCAGGTCTCGAAGCTGAGTGACCAATGACAAGAGCCCACTAAAATGTCAGCGTCTCACACCAATGTCTGAAAGTCTTCTCAAAAACCACAGTGACCTGCCCCTCAATACAATACACACACTTAAATTAATGAAACTTACAGACACGGAACATATGATTACAAAATATTTTCATTTAAATCAACCACTCCGCCTCCCCCCAAAAAACTGTCTCTATTGTTCGGTGTCCCCTGACACTTGAAGTCCAGTTTGGGGAGTATAAACCGTCCGTCATGGACACGCCCCGACTAGCAGGGCCTGTGCGCTTCCCGGCTCTGTCTCATTTCCATCCAAACGGACAATCCGCCATTCCTCACGCAAGGTTTCAATTTCAGGCTTCAATGGCAGTTGTCATGTCATCAGCGCGTTGGGGAGGAATTGGTCATTGTTGGCGGTGGGGCGGGGGGTGGTAGGGGGGGGGTGACAGTGGCCTTCTAAAGCCAGTGCAGAGTGAGGCTCCACCTCAGTCCTACTCAACCCCCGCCAATAAAAAAGGAGGAGCATTTTTGTTGGCTTGTCAGAGATGTGCCAGCCCCCAATCCCCAGACTGCAGAGTAAGGGTGGGGCTGGGGGGGGGGGAGCAGCCGTACAGGGGGCCTCTAGAGGTTGTCGTACATGTGCAGGGTGCGCTCCAGCTGCTGGCCCACGCGCTGGTAGAAGGCGATCTGCTGCCGCAGGTAGGCCTGCATCATCTCCCTGAAGTCCACCTCCCGTCGGCGGTGGAAGTGGTTCATCTCAGCCTGCAGGGCGAAGCCCACGGTCCGACAGCGCTTCCTCACGCCGTCCGCCTCCTCCTGGTCCATCTTCCCCTCATCGCTCATGCGCTGGCTCTCCTTCACCTTGGCGAAAGCTCCTGGGGGGAGGGAGGGAGGGGAGAACATCACAATCAGCCTCTGATCCTTACAAACCCAACACATTCCAGAAAACCTCACATCCCAGCCAAAAGCCCCCGAGGCGCACCGTCAGTAAAAACCACAATGCACTTTATCCTTTATCTCCCATAACTCACGCTGACAAATGTTTAGTTTTCTTGCTTTATCTTCTTCCCCGCTCAGCAAAATCGAGTGTCCAGCGCTGGCTGAAGTGAATATAAATAAATGTGTCTTGCTTGAAACAAAAGATACTTGCTCAACTTTTGGCTCAAAGTGGGACAAAGAGCATTGTGGCTACACAGCCTGAGCCAGAAAATGCTGTATTGGGCTCAATTCAAAAAGACAATGAGCTAAAAGCATGCAGTGACCTTATAATCGAGTAAAACTGAGGTACTCTGGGTCAGCAGCACCACCATAAAGTAAGAGGCCTGTTCCAGGTCCCAGAATGCATCACATTTTCTCCAATACATTCTGGAGTACTGAGGGCAGTGGGCCAACAGGGGGTTGATTAAAACACAGGGAGGCAATGTAATAATAATACTAATAATAATCATAATTCACAAAAGATGCCACTGATCTCGGGGCTCTCCCTGGGTAATATTCCTACAAGGCCAGCACAGGTGTGTTTGGCCAAGATTAAGCACAGGCTAAAGCACAGGTGAGCCCCATGTAGGGCCTATGTCATGCTTTTCAAGGGATTTTCACAATCACAAGTTTCCCAATTCCACAAATCTGATGGACGGTGTTAAACAGGTTTTTCTACCTTCAAACACAGAAACCTGGCGCTACTGTGGAGAGAGAACACTTTTTCCTGTGCATCGCAGGGACAGCCTGGGGCATGAATCTGGTCTCCAAAACAGGAGAACATGCAAACGTTTCAACAGGATGTGTTCAACAAGTCATACCTTCGACCTTTTCCAGCATCAAAAATGTTGGCAGACACTGACTGCAGACCCACATACACGCGTTTACACTTACTCTCTGGTATGGACACTTATGCACACAAGCAAAGACACAGTTGAATACTGTATTTGAATCCACAGTTAAAATGGACAGTTATGTGTACATATACTCGTGTATATGAAGTTGCGACCTTGTGTCCTTGTACTTATCAGTTGCTGTAAAAACAACATGCCAGTTAAAAGGCAAACTTAAAGCTCACAAAAAATTTGAGTCAACAAACATCCAATCTAGTTCCAGCGGTATCAATGACTACACATGCATACACGTACACTTTCACACACACAATAACATATGCGCATATGAAAAGGTATGCGCACATTTACAAAAATGCTTAACATACACACAGGCCACTATTTTAATAACATTTCGCAGTGAGGGAGAGAGAACTTGGTTGACCTTGTTTAAAATCATGGAAAACATGTTCGAGAAGGAGAAGACCCAGGTGTAGAAACTAACAGAAGCAGGAGGCCAAGCTCTGTCAGTACAGTTTGCGTGGCTACCACTGGAGCTGAGGGGAAAGGAGACTGGCTGAGGGCATAGGGCTGTGGGTTTGAATCCCAGATGAGGCAGTTGAGATGGACCCTCAATGGGAGGGGGTGCACAGAGCCCGGGGGGGACACAGGGTGGACAAGTGGAGGAAGTCCAGCAGAAATCCCCTGAGACTGAATCACACATTTCTCTGATTGAGTCATTGTGTGTTATTGAGGAAGCTGCCCCCCCTCCCCACACCAAAAAAGAAAACAAAAAGAAAAATACGATAAATCAACGCAATAAATGCATGTCATGAATAATTCTTTCCATGTTCTAAACTTCTAGGTCTAAATCTTCCTGTCACTACAGCCCAAGTTGAGAGACGTTTTTCAAGGCTGAGCTGAATTATGGAGAACGTGCTCACATGCAACATGCTCTCGAGTGACAGAGAACAGACTCCTCTGGCTGAAGCACTGGGACCCGAGGCGATGGCTGAGGAAACACAGGATGACTGGGTGAAAGGATGAAATGACCAGGCCTGGTTTTGTTAAGTAGGAACACCTTTCTTCATTATTATTGATCTGTAGTAAATGTGATTTTTAACCATTTAAATCATGATATAGTATTTGATAGATGGGGCATTTCATGGGTGTGTGTATTGTGATATAACTGAGTTTAAAGCTATGAGACTGGTTCATGTGATGATGTTTGTGCATGTGATCACGTGTTCACATGTCTGTTTCAGTACTTTAGGAGCTTGGCTTGCAACCAAAAGTTTATGGTCCAAATCGCAGGTCTGCTTATATAAGCACTTTCTAATATGTATTCAGTTATTCCAGGAATTTAGAGATACAGATATGATCTGGGAATGATGTATGATTGGAAATATGACCATGAAGACCAATTCCACACAGCAGATTTGCGCAGGCCAGAATAACCAGCTCTGTATCTAGCCATTATACAAGGGTTATAGTTCCCCACAGAAGAACCCTGGGATTGACAGATCCAAATTTCCAGTAACATTGAATTTGATAAACAAGACCCTTAACATTTATGAGTGAGGTACAAATCATTCCTTCATTTCCTCGCATGTATTTTCTATTTCTGTGGTACTTGGAGGAATTCATCTATTCATTGAGTTATTTATGTATTTGCGGTTGCAGGCGAGGTTCAGATGGGTTGTCTCTTCAGCTCTCCAGGGCTTACACTGCATGATATGGATTTCCCAGCTGAACGTGGCGTCTGCGTTTTGGTGCTTTTCGTTGCACTTTGGCTTTGACCTACTTTAACGTTCTGCGCTTTCCACACGAGACAAGCCACCGCATCACCAGACATGACACAAGCGAAATTAGAGAGGACAGGGTGGGGTGCGGGGGCAATGAAGAAACGCTGGAGTATTTCCAGCTCTCCCCGTTCCACGGAAACAACCGCATTTCAGACGGAATGTCAGTCCTTCAGATCTGTGGCGAAATACACCACCGCCGTGTAAAATGACAGAAAGCCAGCTGTCTGAAGTGCGCTGGGCGCAGGGCAGACAATGCCTCATGGCCGCAGGTTTCGGTTGTTTTTCGGGAGGGCCCGCTTTCAATGAAAACGCCTTGGTAATGCCTTTGTTTGTTCAGCAAGAGCACATACTTCGTATTGAGTAAGGTCCCGCTGAACTTCTGACATGGGTGTGGGGACCAGAGTAACTTTCTGGCTTGGAATCGGAGAGGGGAAAACAAGAAGAGGAGACCGGGCCCAGAACCTCGAGCGGGATGCTGGGAAAAACTCCAGACCGCGGTCCGAAGGCTGGCTGGCGGGCTGGTTGGCATTCCACCTCCCAACAAGGGAGATTAGCTACAGATACAAATCCCAGCTGGATTAAGAGTGGAATTCTCCAGACCTGTCCCTTCCACCCCCTCAGCCCTATCCGAGCAGCATTCCAATGACCCTCCGCAAATACGTGATGTCTGTCATGGACGATGGGCTCCTTCCATTTTTCAGCTGAGCTCACTGACAGGCCAGACACAAAGCAGACCCGTTTATTTCAGCCACATGAGCTGTCAATGGGGGGGAAAATAATAGAAAAATGCATATGAGGTAAATGATGTGTCTCTCTGTGTTTACTGTTGAGTTGGTTAACACATCATTTATACAGCTGGGGTTCGCATGGGGGCAGCTGAAGCTGGGATATTCCCCAGAGTCGGGATTCCTGGCATTCTGACCGCTGGAAGCAAGATGCTGAGTCCTCAAATTCCTTTACTGCGTTTCCCAATATGTGTCTGTGTGTGTGTGCTTGAGTACTTGTGCGTGTGTGTGAGCGTATTCTGTGTGTGTGTGTGTGTGTGCAGTTCATGCAGCGTCTATGTGTGTGCCTACTCAGTTTGCAGGTTCAAGTGGAGACTGATAAACTGCTTTGTTCCCTTGTGCACAGGGGTTAATGTCAACTGTTCCTGCAAATATCCAGCTAAACCAGTGATTTTCAGTCCTGGACCTGGAGAGCTGCAGGGCGTGCTGGTTTTTGTTTTCACCTTCATATCAGCAACCAATTCAGACACAAGAAACCCAGTTAGGTGAGTTTACTGTGTAATGGACTACTTTAATTTATCAGTCAACTGCTGAGTATGAATAAAGGAGACACCGCAGCTGTCCAGGAGCAGGAATGAAGATCACTGAGCCAAACAAATGCCACTAAATAATAGGGACAGCTAAGGTCTGCTTCCTAGTTTGAAACAACAGAGCACTGCATATGCTAAATCCACTGTTATTACCTTTCAAGCGGCTTTATTGAGATGGAACCTTGAGGACATGCAATACTAGGCACGTCTTTAATCCACTGTTATTATCTTTCAATTGGCTTTATTAACTTTGAGGATTGCTAGTAATGCAGTTTTTCATCTTCCCTTTTTACAAAATGGACATTTATTTTTAGCCCACTGGGTTCTGCAAGTTATTAAGATCCAAATGTATCCATCGGCGTAACATTATTGTTGTCTTCTGAAATGCATACCTGCGCCAGTTCAGAAATATAACCTTGACAGCAGATATAGCCCAACAAAGGGAAAGCACATGGTTGGCCATAGCAACCACCGATCGGCAATTACAATTGCCCTCTCTAGTTGTGTGCTTTTATTCTACGTCCACATAAATATCTGACCAGAAGTTTCATATTGAAACAGTTATGTAATCCAGAACTTGAGCTGTAAGATAATTTTAAACTGTATTACTGAACTGCCATTAATGTGTCAGAGAGCAGAGGCACGGAGCCCTGTGAAAAGGTCAGTTCAGTCGACAGTAATGTGCAGTTAACGGGGAGTTTGTATTCTTTCCAGTGTTCAGAGGCAACACAAGCCAGGGCAAACTCTCAGAGGAGCCAAAGATCTAAGGTCAGTAAAAAAAAGGAACCCATTTTGGAGAGAGAGAGAGTGGGAGAGAAAGAGAGAGAATGAGAAAGAAAGAGAGGGGAAGGGAGGGAGAAAGAGGAAGAGAGAGAGGGAGGACAAATGCGGATTGTGACTGACACGGATGACAGATGGGGTGCAGGGGCGGATGTCAGCACCAAGCACAGCACAGAACTGGGTGAGAGAAGCCATACCAGGGCACCACTGCTGGTTCTGATGTTGCCTCTCCCCCACAAACCCCCCCCCCCCCCCCCGCTCTTCAGAAGGGGACACACACACCCGTGAGTTTCGCATTTCCTCTTTCAGAAAGCTTTTCATCCTCGCCGGTTCCCTTCTCCCCTGCTAATTATTCCTCTCTGAAGCTCTGCACATCTGGAGCCAGCCAGGCCTGGGACACTAGAGCAGTGCAAAGCAGTGCTTGGCACATCTTCAGTTTCCCAAATGTGATTTATGATTCGTCATTTGCTTTTTGACTCAATTTACTGATACACACTTAATGTCTTTGTATAATACAAACAGCTTAACTGTGACTGAAGGAAGCTAACAGCTCAGCCGCATCGCTGTATTATCGGTGCTGATTCACGCCGGGGCCCGGATCAGGTGGAACACGTTCTCGTTTTTGCCGTCTCAGTTTCCTGGTTCCCTTGCTCCTTCGTAGCGCTGCGTAATTAGTCTGCAGAAGAGACCGCGTTTTAGGGAAAAGGAGAAATCAAGTCTTCCGTTTCGAGCCAGAAAAAACCCGCTATGCCTCTTAAATCACCGAACTCACGGCACAGGCAGAATGTTTTCCTCTTCTCCGAGAACAAAGAGCAGGCAGAGGGCCCTGCGAGAGTACGGAACCTGACGTGACAAAATATCCTTAGACTGCGAATCGCTGCCGCCCGCGATCGTGTGCGATAAACCGTGTGCGGTTCCCTGGGACACAGGGGAAATTCCAAACAATGTGGGCCTTTCCTCAAGTCAGAGCCTAATAATGGAGAACACATTGAGTCGGGCTCAGCAGATGGCTTTAAAATGTGAAAATACGTAACCTTAATGTCGAATTAAAAAGGGGTGATCCATGACACTGGGGTGCAGCCATTGAGATTCTGGCACGCCCAGGACAATGTTGGGCTTATTTCTTTAAGGAGGAGTCCGTCTCCTTCCCGTTTCACAGGAACGGCTCCTGCCACTAATTGTGGCAGCTTGGCTTGTGTAACTTACATTTTTCATCTAAAAAGGGATAGGCTTTAGCCCAAATCAATAACTTGAACTGAAAACTTTAATATGTTCACCGTTACAGTTCACACACGGAGTTGTCCTGTTTTACATAAAATGGTTGTCGCAGCAACAGGGTGAAATTGGGCTTTCTGCCAATGGCCAGACTGCTGTATGTAGGGCCACATGTTTAAACATTTTTCACTGATATTTGAGATTCAGTGCAGTAATAATCATGGCACATTTTATTAAAATAGTGCCTCCTTTTACAGTTAAACTCTTAGTTAACAGTTAGGTGAATTAAGAATTCTACAAACCTGCAGTATATTACATATAAAAAAACTGTATTGACTCTATAAAGGAAAAAGTACAATGAACATAAAATGTATGTAAAATTTAAATGTTCCAAAAACAGGAATTGTAAAAAAGCGCAAATAAAACAGACCTGAAGGAAGGAAATAAGCTTGTGAAGCCAATGCTGTAGTTTTTTTTTTTTTTTTTTTTTGCCAGTTTCAAGGGAACTAAGGGACTTGGCATGATGGAGATGATCAGACAGATTGTTATTAAGACCATGGAGTGAAATGCTAGATCACCCACTATGTGCGTGTGTTATTGAGAGAAGTCTACACAGTAAGATGTTTAGTGTTAAATCATTACATTACATTACATTACATTGTTACATTACATTACAAATCAACTCGTATATAGTTTATATGAGGCCACGATAACTACAGTGGACTCATATAAACTCTGTTAGAGTTGTATTAACATGGGGCATTTTACTGTGTATGATGCTTAGACCACTTAAGAAAGGGTTTAAGAAAGCAAAATAATGTAGAAAGGGGATAAACACAGTCTCTGTACTGTTTTTTCCGAACAAAGACTTGGATTAATCTTGGAAAATGGCACATTACAGCATTCTCAAGTTGTTATGCAAGACGTGTTATAAAGCATTAGGTTAAATAGGGAAATGTGTTTGTTGGAGAATATTGATGATAAATATACAAGACAAACACAACATATTCAATCTTACTCAGTGAAACTCTGATTAATGGGAACATTGTTGCCAGTGTTTGACACTATATCAGGCCAGAATATTTTAACCATCCCACACAAATTTGCATTTCCTCTTGCAACACTGTGCATTCCCCCCGCAATAATTACGGACATTACAGGAATTGTGACCTGGCTTGACTCATCTGACCTCTGAGGGAAGTTCTGCATTTGCATGATCCAAAAACCTCATGATTATCCTCTTCCTGATAAGAGTATGATGTAAAAATGGCATTAATTAGAGTTGAGGTTATCTTTTAAATCAGACAGTATATACTTTTTAAACCCATCTCTTCAGTAACTTCAGTAACTGAAGCTTGTGTAGTTGTATGGTCATATCACACATTTACATTTGGGCATTTAGCAGTTTTGTACATTTTAACATATAATCATCATTTATACATTTGGAAACTATTGAATCAGTTCAGGTTAAGTACCTTGTTCAAAGGTACATCAGCACTGCCTACAGCTCAACAAGCCCAAGTCCCTATCCATGACACCCCACTGTCATCTTGTACAGCCTGCCCTGTTTACTCACCCAGGCAATTCATCACTGATCCTGATCCCCTGCAGTTCTCATAGCCGTTACTTCACGTTCTGATTACTTACACTTTGTCACTGATGTGTCACTTGATTCTGATTCAGATTACTTTTATGTGCTGTTCTGCATCTAGACTACCCCTGCTATAAAATCCAGCTATGCCATCTTGACCAGCTTGGTACTAGAGAGCCACTGTTAGACGCATGCACACACACACCCACACACAGACTTAAAGCAATTAAGTCTGAGCTTTGATCTGCCTTTCTTCATCACGGTCGGGAAAGAGATTTGAATGATCTACTCCAGACCTCAGAGAGACCATTAGCAGGCAATGTCCAGGACAGGGAGAGCGAGACTGTACCTGGATATACCCTCTCACGCTAAAAGCATCCGGCAGAAAAGCCATACACGCACTCCAAGCTTGTCTAAGGAATCTCCTGCCACACCCACCCTTAAAGATGATTCTGACTTAATGCCAAGAGCCACTAATTTCTGCCTCCACCCTTTTATTTTATCATTCTCATATGAACTGCAGCTCAAACCCCACCCAAAGGCTGTTCTACCCTACAAATGTCTTTCTTCCAAGAGCTGTGTCCCATATTTGTTATAAGTAGATTATGGAGTTACATAATGAGGATGTACTAGCTATTAATCTGCAGGGAGAGGCACGCTTCTTCATATTTTGTGAATGAGCTCAAGTTAGCCTTTAGGTAAACCTTAAAGTGCCAAAAAACTGATGTTGTTAAAGGAGGAAATTAGGAGTTAGAATTTGGGTCACTCTAAATTTGTTGTGTTTTAGAGGGCAGGGAAGTAGGGATGTAGTGTGAGGTTTCACGACATCACAATGGTCAGGGCCAGAGCCAATCACTAGCTTGCCTGAACCAATTCACATTCCCCTCATTAGTAAAATAAAGCTCTGATTGGTTCAAATGCTAAGTCACTTGGGTCTTGATTGTTAATTCACCAATATTGAGCAGGATACACTGATAGCGGCTCTGCCCACAGCGGGCTCATTCACTGCACTACTGCAAGGGATGTCCTTTCTCTTTTCGCTGCCAGATTGAGCACCGAAACCTTACCCTCAACAGCAAATCAATGTCCTGCTGTTTCGATTGTTGGATTCAGTTACTTGTGTTATGACCTTGACTTGAATCTTGTACATTTGCATGTCCAGGGGAGCCCAGGCTGGTAATTGAATTCTACCCGTCTCATGTACCGTGCAGTCATTGTGGCTATTAGACTGTATGCGAGGAAACCACTAAGCAGCACTGATGCTCGCAGGAGATAACGTTATTTTGTTCTTGTGTTATGATTTCATTAACAGTAACAGTGACTCCACACTGAGTTGCTCTGTTTTGTTTTCAGTACAAACACCCAGTTCAGTGAAAAAAAATCCTCAACATGCCACTGCAAGATTTCAGCAGGAGATCCTCCCCTATTAATTTGTGCAGAAAATACTTTAGATATTTGCCTCAGAAATTCTGGGTGAGAGTGATCAGTTCTTTAGGAGAACCAGAGGGTGCAATGCTTCATATCTGGGCCTTCAATCTAGCATGGCTAAGCTTTTAACAATATAAGATCACAAATACTGAACATTCTTAACTGAACATTCTAATGCTGATAAAACAACCACTTGAAGGCAAGGGATTTCTATAACAGTGAAAAAGCATACCAAGAAACCTACTCTTCGAAGGGTTAACTGACCCTCCTGGTATTCATCTGTACATGTGAGCACATGAATATTACAGTACAGTGCAGTGGAAAGTGAGGAGGCCCAAGGGAATATCAGTTACAATAAACAACAGCACACAAAAACACCATAGTTCTCTGCAGACTACAGATAACTATCTCCAAAAGAATTTAAACTCCAGAGCACTGCACCCAGTACATTGTTTGTGTGAATTCCTGAAGATCGAGTTTGTAAAAACGATTACCCTTTATGCAATCATGTAAAAAAACAAACATGAGGGGGTTGAGACATAAACCGTTGCTTTGCTACAGCTTAAAAGACTCTGGCCGGGTTTGAAACTGCATACCACTCGTACTACATTTCAATGAAAATCAGCCTGAAATGTAGTACAAGCAGTGTGCTAGTATGCAGTTTGGAACATCTGACAGTGACCCTCAATCCTTGGTTCTGAAGGGGCCAGCTGGTTTTGACTTTCATCTTAAAATCAGCAACTCATTTGGATTCAAGAAGCCGGATGCTGTGAGTTAATTGTGTCATAAAGAAATCAGCTAAGTGCTGAGTAACAACATCTACCAGAAGACCCTACAGTTCTCCAGAACCAGGGGTGAAGGAGCCAGTAGCTAAACGAATGGCAGGGTCTCAAACAATCCCAGAAATCTTTCTGTTCCAATCGAGGACAGTGTCATAATGGCCTTGAATGTGTCCAAATACTCGAAAAAGCATCTTCCTTTCCTCCAGTACTTCCTCATCTCCCACCCCCCCAGGAAACATCGAATGCTAGTTCAAACAACACTTGTTTTAAAAACATATGAGAACATAACATAACTGAATAGCTGAAATGGGTAGATTTACTTGAAAGCTGCCCCTGCTTTACTCAAGGAAACCCAGGTTTCCAAGTGAGCAAACTTTGACCTCCCAAGTACTTCCTGAGAGGTTAGGTAATGTTCCACAGCGAGAGCTACACAAAGCACAGGTTCCCCTGGTTTCCCTTTCTACTGTCGGGTGGAGACAGCGGAATGGTGATCCGCTAACTTTCAGCGGGTGTGTCAAGGTGTGTGGGGTGTGAACAGGTGGAATGTAAAAGGACACTTTTTGCAGGAAAAAAAAGGAGTTACTTGCCAGGAAAGTGCAAACAGATCCTGCCAAGAACCCCAGACAGTGAAGGCAGCTGTTTGATTAAGATTGGAACAGTCAGCACACCACCACCCATATTTCCCCTGAGAAACAGGGAGAAGTTGCAGCTTACTCACAACTACTGTAGTGCCAACATTTCACATGTAGGGTGGTTCACAATGGCCGCTTTGATCATAAGCAACTCCCCTTGACTACAGATGTGGAAAAACCACACCAACATACAGGATCTATAGGACTGAGCCAAGAACCCTGCAACACATTCCTTTGGCTTATTTCTCCACAGGGACCAGGCTAGCTTTTTACACCACTCTGTATTATATCAACTCCACAGTGGACAAGGTGACATAATGAGCCAGCCTAGTTCCAGCTGTACAGTGGGAAAGGGGTAAAATGAGCCAGTCTGGTTCCAGCTCTACAGTGGGAAAGGGGTATAATGAACCAGTCTGATTCCAGCTCTACGCAGTATGTCAGGGGTATAATAAGCCAGCCTGGCTCATGTCAAATCAGCCCTCAGGGGTCCCTTCGGCCAGCTTTGTGATCCACTGGCCCACTGTATCACTGATAACCTTGCCTAACCTAATCTAACCACATTATTTTCACTCCTCATTGGTCCCCACTGACCTGCAGCTTGGGGAGGGAGATGGGTAACTGCACTGATCAAAGCCTTTCATGAGGCTAAACCCCCTGAACTCACTGACCCTGCAGAACAGGGGCGTAGGGACTGTGCCCCACTAAACAGGGGCGTAGGGACCCCTGGGAACCTATGACGGACTTCCATCAGCTCCCCAAAATAGAATAAATATTTCACCCTTTTCAAGAATACTTTGGTTTATAGTTCCATATTTCATATGTGATATATTTTAAACTTTCAGTTAAAAATAACCTGTTTCTGATTTATACATCCTTGACATTGTTACAGTTGTGGTGATTTATTGTATGTGGTACATTTATATTACATATTCATATATATTGTACTAAAGGCATGTCTCATATAAAGCTATAATATATGATGGGCTTCTATTTTTAGAAATGCTTCCCTGCACTAGTGTGTTAATAGGCAACACCCAGCAAGCTATACTGGGTGCTGGATGAATAGTCATGAATAGTTCAACATTTTACCCTCAGCCAGTCATTTAAGGAGCCTCGATATAACATCTTTCATTACATTATATTATATTACATTACAGGCATTTAGCAGGCATTCCAGAGCAACTTACACAACTTGTTTTTCTTTACAATTTCAACTTCAAGTCAGTTCCTTAACCATCACACTACACTGCTATTTTTCTGGAGCAGTATGTGAGAGACCCATTTTGGCATAATGTAGCAGTGGAGCAGTGATGTGCTCTCAGGTATCTCACCTGGTTTTGTCTTGTCTGCCCACCCTCATTGCTCAGTGCTATCCAGAGAAACAGCTTTGTGGAGCAGCGGTTAGTGAACTGGAATTAAGGTAATGAGATTAGGTGTGGGAGCAACAGTAATACCCTGAGCAACATATTTCACCTGAATTCCACCCCTAGAGCAAAATGTTTGTTTCATTACTTAGTGGTCTCCGAGACAAATTGGGATGTATTTTCACACTAATATAGAAGCACAATATTAGTTCTGCTGTGGTCTGCTTTAAGTAAACATACAAGCGTATGGCTTCAAAACCAATCCGAAGGTCCAATATCCAGTCACATGATTTACGTTGCTTTCCATGGGTGAGAATAATATTATGGGATGGGGGAGTGATTTAAAGCTGCAGAAACCTTTGAGAGAGGAGAGAATGGCAGGAATGGCCATCTGTTCTTCTGTAATTTTCTCAGACATTTGTTCTACATTACAATAAATGGTATAAGTTTTGGGGGGGGGAAACCCAACCCAATCTGTTCTGCATTTATTTCGAGCCTTTCAGAAAAAAAATAATGCCGGTAATTCTGAAAGACAAGAATAAAAAGGTTGGTTTGTTGGTCCTCTCCATAAAAGACAGAAAGCAACTGATATTGTGGCAGATGCTGAAATGTACCTAAAACAACAAGCAAAAAGGGTCCTAAAAGTGACCCTTTTTATCAGGAGCTGCAAGCACTTGAAAGACAAAATAAAATGACTTTCGGGGAACTGCACTGGGAAGTCCACCGATTCCTGGCTCCATTACCTGTTTTTATTTGTCTTATTTTGAGCCAAACAGGTTTAGCACAATGGCAATAATGTAACCTAAGCCAATACGCACACCTACTGTAGAGCCAGTGCACACTAATGGCCATCTCCATGGTGACAGGTGGGGCAAAATCACCTTGGGTAATTTCATGTAGGATAAGGGAGAGGTCCTGTTGTTCCCTCTATGTTAATAAAGGTCTCACAGTCTTACCATACTGTGCTGCCTTATGATCATATAAAAAGGCTGAACTGCTGAGCATACAAAATCCTGCCCAATGAGTCACTGCACCAGTGGCTCAGGCTCAAACAGAGGGGGGATTGGACTATTATTTACCTGAGAGGAGAAGTAGTCTGTAAGAAAGCTGCATGACTATTGAAATGAAATCAGTTTCATAATGGAAACCTGCTAACCTCCCATGGCTATTGATGACAATATTGAATTATAACAACACGTTGAATTATTACACTACAATACATTCTGGTCACTCTTATCCAGGGCAACTTAGAATGCATGACACCATTAGTGGTTCATTTATGGCTAATATTTTTACATTTGTGTGAATGTAATGTGTTTCACGGATCAAATGTAAAACTGCATTGTAAAAGTTTTCTTTTGCTTCTGATATACACTGACATCAGTGTCTCCTGTTAGGAGAAATGCTTGATACTTAATTTACATATGCAGCATAAAAAAATGGGGCCAATTCTGGGGCCCAATATCAATGATAAATTTAGTCTGCCATATTGACTTTTACTTTCAATAGTTAGTTTAGCCTGCCATATTGACTAATACTCCCACTAGTCAGTTTAGTCTGCCATATTGACTAACACTCTCAACTTTCAACTTTATTATTAGCAGAACAAGCAGAGTGTCAGTCTGGCTTTGCTTGTGAGTGTGGCTGGCAAAAAATGTTAATTAAAAATAAATAAGTGGATCAGATTACTTTGATCAGTCGGCTTTTTGAACATAATACTGTATTTCCAAAAGCGTATCAAACACGTTGCTCGCTCTGGCGCGTGTAGGTTGTGTCACCCTATCAGCCCATGATGTGAGCCATAAGCTTATCTCATGGATGTATCACTGGCCAATAACAATATGACCCTAATCTTACTGTGCATCCCTAATATACATCTTGTGCTCTTACTAGTCGTACAAAACAAAACAAGTACAAAACAATTCACCAATTGTGAGAAACGAAAGGTGAAAATATATTTAATGTGAAAACAGATCTTTCCTAAATATTACTGGCCCTGCATTGGAAGGCAGGGGCTGGCCTCCTGCCAAAAGACCCTGCCAACAGACCCAGTTCTGCATTCTCTTAACATGCTGAAGAGATGGGAATTTGAGGTCCCGGCTGTGGTCTCAATCAAGAGTGATTAAGGAATTTGACAACTTCATAAATGTAAGCTGCAAGGACACCTCTTTCCAGACTGCAAAGCAAAGAAATGTCTGTGATCTTTTTCTGTTTGAAAGGCAAGTCACTGATAACACCATGTATTTTCATGTTCTTTTTTCCCCATTGAGGGAGACCTTAAACTGAAGAAACATCTGAGAACAGGCTGTAAAAGAAAGGTTTTTCTGAAGGTAAAGCTTGAGCGCACAAGGATTTTTATGTGACGTTTCTGTGATGACACTCCCTCAAACTAGTAAACTGTACTTTGAAATGTCACAGGTTAAATGCCCATTCGTGCACTCTGAGGCACTATGGATCAGTTTCGCTGACATAGATAATGCCAAGACTAAATCCTATTTTAAATAAAGATTCTCCATACAAAACTCAATTAAATCCAGGACTACACTTAATCTGTGTCTGTGAAACTGGTCCTATATGCTGGTGTTTTAGCATTTATAGCAAAAATGCTAAAACAAATGTCAAGCTGCCCTGCTGTGTGACTGACAGAATAAGTGAAAGTTTGAATATTACCCAGGACTAATTTATTCTTATATTTATTCTCAGTATGTTGAATATAAAGAAAGAATGAAAAAAAAGTTTATCTGTAGGGCTACGTTGAGTTCCTCCTGGTGACACTGAAAAATGAGAAGATAAATATCATTCTATTTATTTACCTTTCTGCAGGTGAATGATGTCGGGGAAGTTGGCGAGCAGACCCTGGTAGAGGGACAGCTTGTCCAGCATCTGGAACAGGTCGTACTTGGGCTGCTCCGCGAACATCTCCCCGATGTTCTCGTAGGTCCGTCCCGTGTGGGATATGGCGGCGTTGAGGGAGTCGGAGCAGTGGGGAGGGTCCAGGGTGAATGCCTGGCTGATGGACTGGAAGGCGTTCCCCAGCTTCTGGAACTCCTTCCGGAAGCCGCCAAGATGCTTGCGCACCAGCTCCGAGGCCACGTGCCCGAGCTGCAGCACGCTGTCGTCCATCTTCTTGGCGAAGGACTTGAAGGAGTCCACCCGCTCCTCCACATCCTGCAGGTCCTGGTGCTCGTTGGGGATCTGGAAGGTGAGCATGAAGTGCGCGCCCACCATCTCGTCCTTCTCCGCCCGCCGCTTTCCCAGCTTCCACTGCTTGTCGTCGGCGCACATCAGGAAGTGCTCGAAGCCCTCGTACTGCGACAGCACCGGGTGGCTGGTCATGTGGTCCATCCACAGGATGAGCCGCCGCTTGCGCTTCTCGATGAAGTCCTCCTCGAAGCGGCCCGTGGCCTGCTTCTCGGGCAGGTGGGGGACGGAGATGACGGTGAACTTGTGCAGGAGCCGGTTGTAGAGCCAGTCGAAGTGCTTGTAGCGGCGGTACACAGGCCGGCCCGTGTGGCTGGGCGTCACACGGTAAGAGATGTAGGTTTTAATGCCCTTGAACTTGGTCTGCTTGGTGGGGTCCTCTATGGAGCAGGAGAAGGGCTGAGGGCTTTCCTTCCACTGGGGCCCCCAGGCGCCCATCTCGATGGTGTACGACTCGGCGATCTTGGCCATCATGGGCACGTCGCCCAGCACAAAGGCCTCCACCCCCGAGCGCACAAAGCTGGAGAAGCGGTTGAGGTTGCGGCCCACCATGCTCCCCTTGCGGGAGCTGGAGATGCTGTCCTGCCGCTCCATGTGGGGCTTGTGTGGGCGGTAGTGGACGTTGGGGTTGCCGCTCTGGTGGTGGGCGTGCCCGTTGGCCCCCACGCCCCGCCGGGGGTCTTCGTCCTCCACCACCGTGGAGCTGTCGTCCCAGTCATCCCAGTCGTCATCGTCGTCATCGTCGAAGCTCTGCCGCATGTGGAAGGGCGTGTGCGGCGCGGAAGGGAAGTAGGAAGACTCGTTGCCCGGGGAACCTGCGGGGCTGGTGGAGTAGTCGGTCAGGTTGGAGTTGGAGCGCGGCCTAATTACCTCCACGTAGGAGGCCGGGAAGAGGCCTCTCTGTCCCCGGCTGTTCTCGCCCTGGAGCCACCCGTCCACTGAGTTCTCGTCAAAGATAACCAGTTCCTCATTTTCCTGTATGCTGATTTCCTCTTTGTTTTCACTTTGGAATGTGTAAAGTGCCTTGGCTTTCAGTGACATTTTGACAAACTCCTCTGTTTGTTGGCAGTAATCAAAATGATATTCAGACCCTTTTTTCTTCCAAAAAATAGATCATTTCATTGTTGTCTTAATGCAAATAATAACAATTCTGTAATAAATGTGTCTATATATGATTGCTCAGCTCATCGTCAGCAATTCGTCAGCCACTTTTCTAACTACAGCGAGTGGCGCTCAGTCAACACCTGTTTGGCCTGCCTAGAAAATTAAGGCGCAAGACAACTGATATATTTTTAATGACCTGCTGTTCATATGACACTGAGCAACCGATAACAGAAATCTAACAAACAGCACCATTGGAATAAGGATCGGAATTTCTGGTTGCAAAGCAATTTGATCTGTGTTTGTTTACCATAGCGCGCACAAGACACGAACTGGTAAATTGCCTAGCGTCCCGTCTTTGAATTGAATAGTGCGCACTGGTTAAAACGTAGACTTGTCTTCTCGGTGCATTATAATACAACGATAATTGCGTTATTTGGTCCGTATATCTCTAGAATACAAAAGGGAAAATTAGCCTAACTAAACGAAGTGAAACAAACATTCATAGTATACGCATTATATAAGGAATTGTTTGTTTTCAGGATATCCGTAACGAATTATAATCTGTAATCCAAGTAATTTCCCTTTCTCATCAATAAAATGTAAACCAATTGTGCACGTAAATGACCTGACCTAATGGAAGCTTAACTGAACTATGGAAAAAAGTGAATTCCCAAAGCCTTTTCTTTCAGGCGGGATAATAAAACTGCATAAAAATGCTATATCACGTACGACATTTAAATTTGTCGAATAGGCCTATAATAAAAAAGAAAATAGGCTAGCCTGCCATAAACACATGACTAAATCCATATGCAGAATGGATTAGTCCACTATCTCGCTTCAGTTAATGATGTGATGATCACATTAAACAAGAAAACTGCGACATTTTAATATGAAATGTATGTAACCTATTCATATCATGTTGTATGCTAACAACACTAACTGCGTGTTAATCCGCTTATAAACATTACCGTTCTAACTTCGGGTTTCGTCCAAATATTTAGTGCATTTTATCCTCAATGTGAAGCAGAGTTTAAAAGCAGCTGAGTAGCTCCACTTATTGTCCTTAAATCCCAAAGACAGAAGAATCCCCAAAGAACAACGATAAGAAATGATGCACCGGCGATTTAAAAAGTTGTTTTCACAATAAAAAGGTCAAAGACGACACATTTATTGTAATCCTGGTCCCTCTTTTTTTAAACGAGTAGATCGCTCATCCTGTAAACAGAAAAATAAAAGTCTTCAAAAACAGGCTTGTTGTACATCCCATTGGCTAACAGGAAAACACGAGATCAAAACATTATCTCAATATTTCGTTACAGCACAAAGACAGAGTGCCCGGGGAGGAGAGAGGAGAAGCATTCTGAGGAGAGATGAGTAATGATAATGTCCTAGTGCATTCTGGGTTTGGTCCACATTCCTTTTAAAACTTGCCCCATTTTAAGGCGAAATATATTTAGCAGAATCGCTCGCTGGTCCTCAACGTGGTCCCTGATGCGATGATCACAATATGGTTTATTGTGTCACAATGACCCCACAGCTAGGCCTATGCAATGAAAACAGTTCGTGTTTTATCTCTTGCGTTATTCTCTCTATCGCTACTCGGTAACAATGTAGCTAACTCTTTCCATGACGTGTTAGCATGGACAATCGAGGAAAGTTTTTTTATTGAAGAATTCCCCCCTTTCTTTAAAATAAAAGAAAGCGGCTCTATGCTGCCCCCTTGAGGTTATGAAGGAACACGTCTCTACATTGACGACGAGTAACGTCTGCTGGGACATTTAACTTAAAAAGTCTGATAAAATATGTAATTTTATCAATTTTTATCAAGCATTGGCTCTTGTCAAATCAATTTACATAGTTCAATGTAATCTAAAAGATAACATTATTTTATACTTTATCTGCATATAGGCTATTCTTTATTTTCTTTAAATAATTATTGTAATCTTTAAATGATCAATAATTCACGCGTTTTCATCAGTAACAATGAATTATTAATTTAGTTATAAAATAATCACTTGGTCACAACATCCACATTAATTATCCACATTGCAATTTTTCACTGGTTTACTGTTTAGGCCAGAGTCTTCCTTGTTTTGACAGAGCTGCCATAACACAGGGAAATAAACTGGTCGTCCAGCAAAAGACTCATGCGCCCTTAAGAAACTCCGTGTGCATTCACGCAGCTACCTCCGTAATTACCATCGAAACGCTTCCTTCACGATTCATTGCCGCCACACTTTCCAGAGGTAAACGATAGTGTTAAAAGTTGTGTTAATGCACTAGAATCAATATTTAATATTTAAATTAGTTATTTGTTATTGATTATTTTATTCATGTCTCTGGTAGCGAGATACTTTCAAATTGCGGAATGCTAGCTCGCTAGTTTTATTTCCCTTGGCCTTGCATCACTAACGTTATCAGTTCACAGACAGAAATTTGCGATACGCTAGCTATAATGTTAACCGTTAGCTAAGTGAGCTGACAGGTCATTTTGTCAAAAGGCAACGGATCCATTATGCTTTATGCTGCGAATGTGATATTATGTATCGTAATGACATTCAGCTTGCTAGCAAACTACATGTAGTAGCTAGCCAGTTGTTAGCTGACAATATAGCGAACGCTCGCTAAAGATGGTAAACGAACTATGCTAATCGTATTAGTTTATCACATGCAAGTATGAAAGTTAACCATATTGTGTTTGGGTATAGCTTGGTGATTCGAGGTAAATTTGGTAACGTTACAGTAGACCAGTTGAAAGCGAGCTAACTTGGTGTCTATTCATTGTAAGCTGGCTACAAACTTATTGTATTGGCTGCCGCGTCTTTCGTACCACTGATCTATGCGCTGCATTTATTGATTTATTACTGAAGTGTGGATCGCTAATCTAGCAGCAGAGGGGGCCATGTCACGCACGTTGCCACTCACAGTGGGCAACTACCCCAGTACAATTCAGCCCTCAATTTGTGTACCGGCTTTATTTATTTTTTTATCCCTTACCCTGAACCAACTTGGTCAGATTGAGATTGGAATATTTTATGTATGAGACCTGACAAAACAGAGCAGCTCTAGAGTTTACACAGAACATTTCATAAATTACACCGCAGCACAGTATAGTCAGGTCAAAAAAACTGTGCAAACTTTAATGTCTATAAATGTAGATATTTCAGGGCAGATTCTCAGGAACACAACAAGCACAGACTGGACAAAATGTGTGAGGATTTAGGAGCCGTAGGCATTCCTGGGCAGGCTATTTTTTCCAGAAACATAAGAATGTCCAAGATAAACCCTTGCCCTGCATTGTCACTGAGAGAGTAACCACATACCTATGCACATGTGTGCACCTAATTTCCTTAGATTTTTTATTTGTTTTTGCTCTGATACTTTACTGTAACTGGTTTCACATGTTCAGCTTATGTTTTTAGTATGTGCTGCTGCGATCATATTACTCCCTTGCATGTCTTTTGTATATTCTGCTGTAATCTCTGTATTGTGGGGAAAATGTAATTATGAACTTGTGGTTCTAATCTTCCACAGGCACACATACACACATACACACATGCACACAGAGTGAGAGAGGGAAAGAGAGGGAGCGAGAGAAAAGTGAAAACTAAATTTCGATCTGTTGGCAAATCTATCATCCCTTTTAGAATTCTTAACATTCTTGGACATCTCAGCTGTCTTTTCCTCAAGGTGTACTAGACCACAGGAACGCGTTTGTGTGTGTTTTCTAGGGCCGCCATGGATGACATCACGCGGGCCCTGAGCGCCAGCTTCTCTGTCTCTGCGGAGCCGAATAGCACGGCGGCGCCGCACCCCCGCCTGGCCCAGTACAAGAGCAAGTACAGCATCCTGGAGCAGGGGGAGAGACGCCGGCGCTTCCTGGAGCTGCAGAAGACGTCAGTACCAGCCCTGCGCCTCCTCACACACAGGAAATAGTCCATGCTACAGAGAGTGCTCCAGACACTGGCATTAACTTCTGTACTGCGTTAGCCCTGAGCCTGTAGCTCGCGTAACCATGAGCCTGTAGCCTGTGTTAACCATGAGCCTGTAGCCTGCGTTAACCATGAGCTTGTAGTCTGTGTTATCCATGAGCCTGTAGCCTGCATTAACCATGAGCCTGTAGCCTGCGTTAACCATGAGCCTGTAGCCTGCGTTAACCATGAGCCTGTAGCCTGCATTAACCATGAGCCTGTAGCCTGCAGCCTGCATTAACCATGAGCCTGTAGCCTGCGTTAACCATGTGCCTGTAGCCTGCATTAACCATGTGCCTGTAGCCTGCATTAACCATGTGCCTGTAGCCTGCGTTAACCATGCGCCTGTAGCCTATGTTAGCCTTGAGCCTGTAGCCCATGTTAGCCCTGAGCCTGTAGCCCGCATTAACCATGAGCCTCTAGCCTGCGTTAGCCCTGAGCCTGTAGCCCACGTTAGCCCTGAGCCTGTAGCCCACGTTAGCCCTGAGCCTGTAGCCCATGTTAGCCCTGAGCCTGTAGCCCGCGTTAGCCCTGAGCCTGTAGCCCGCGTTAGCCCTGAGCCTGTAGCCCGCGTTAGCCCTGAGCCTGTAGCCCGCGTTAGCCCTGAGCCTGTAGCCCGCGTTAGCCCTGAGCCCGTAGCCCGCGTTAACCATGAGCCTGTAGCCTGCATTAGCCTGTAGCCCGCATTAGCCCTGAGCTTGTAGCCCGCATTAGCCCTGAGCCTGTAGCCCGCATTAGCCCTGAGCCTGTAGCCCACGTTTACCATAAGCCTGTAGCCCGTGCTAACCATGAGCCTGTACCCTGCGTTAACCAGCCATTTTTTATCACAAAAATGAATGGGTTGCTATGGCCGCCTGTCCTCCAACATGTCAACACATCAAAGTAATTGTCATGTGCCCAAGAGCGATCCATACCTTTAAAAAATACAATAACATGCCCTGGGACTGGGCTTCTGCATGTTTTGTGTGAATAGGTACATTGCACCGTGTGTACCATTCGGGATGGAAAGGGTTGGAGCTTCTTTAGCCACTTCCTTTTCCTCCTGGCTCCATTTTTAGTGCTTGCATTCTTCTTTCTGCAGGAAAAGACTGAATTATGTCAACCATGCACGACGGCTGGCGGAGGGGGACTGGACTGGTGCTGATAGTGAGGAGGAGGAGGAGGAGGAGGAACGGGAAAAGAAGAAGAAGCAGCCAGAGGTGAATGGGAAGGAGATGGACCAGGAGGAGGATGATGAAGGGATGGAGATTGAACAGAGGAAGAGGCTGCCACGACACTATGCCAACCAGGTGAGGGTCCCTGACGTGCTGCCTGTACCGTGATGTATATCCGGCTGGCCGGATGCTCTCTGCGTGCAGTGTGCATGTTCTACCTGTGTTCTCATGGGTTTCCTCTGGGTGCTCTGCTCTCCTCCTGCAGTCCAAACGCGTGTAGGTTCTGGGGCTTTGCATGCAAAAGGCATGTCCATCTCAGTCTGACTATCCTGGCTAACAAATGGTTAGGTAAATAAATAGAAATAAATAGGTGTGCACATTTTAAAAAATATATTACAATTGAGTTCTCTGTGTACATACTGCACCATTCAAGTGTCTGATGGACTGTTTCACCTGGCCAAAAGGGGGCCTGAGCACTCACTGAAATGGGCTCCTCAGGTGTTATGAAAATGTTCACCAAGTAGAGAATGAGGTGTATCCATGTGAAGTCATGAGATTAGATTTGACTACCACATTAATTATGGGCAAGCATGTGCATACCTGTAGATGAAAAAGACCCTGTCCAAAACATCACAATGCGCTGTAAAAGTTCAATATCAAATTTATTTTTATGCTTTATAAAAATTAATTTGAGTTCATAACCTAGGGTCACTTTCTATTTTTGTGAACGAGAGCTTAAAAGCTAACATAACATTACCGGCCGGTTTAACGGACACATCTTAAATCTACACACAGACTCGGACTAAATAGAGTTTTGAATGGAGAATAAAAATGTAATGTAGTCAAGGAGTAGGCTGTAATCTGTGTCTGAGACGGGCCCAGAGTGTATGGTTTGGTTCTCCATGCAATAACAGGTGGGAGGATTGTAGATCCATTTGTGTACTGGGTGGGCAGGACACTAAATGAGCAACACCAAAACAAGCCAGGCCTGCACAAACAGTCAGTAAGTTGTTTTTTCTTAGTGAGCGTGTACAGTGTGATACGGATGGTGGGAGTCACAGCACTTGTCTGCGGTTTGGCGATGGTAGGAGTTGACCTTTGTCCCTTCCCCCGCCCCCTTCAGCTCATGCTTTCAGAGTGGTTGGTGGAGGTGCCCCCTGACCTGGACACCGAATGGTTGATGGTGGTCTGTCCTATCGGGAAGCGCTCTCTGGTCATCGCCTCCAAGGTGAGAAGGGGCCCTACTGAGTCTAAACGCAGACGGCTTTGTTCCCGGTTCTGACTCAACCCTTTCGGCGAGACTTTGTTGCTTTAAGAATCTTTTTTTCCCCCACTCACTTCAAACCAAACACAGGCGGCTGTACATTTTAAAAGCGGTTTTATGAAGTAATGGCTCCAGTCCCTGTCGCAAGGTGTCATCCATTTTGCACATCAAAGCCGTTCCAGCTGTACGTCAGCCCTGTTCACTGTACAGGCCACAGTAATGTCATGATGATGTTGTTGATTATGGGTCACTGCATTTGCTCGCACAGGCTAGATGTGGCCCTGGAAACAAATGGAAAATTTAAAGAAGAAGCCAAGTGGGGGTTTTTGCACTTCTCGGTTTCATGTGGTGACTTTATGGCATCATCAGATTTCTCAGAATTCCCATTGTGATGAGACAGCCTGGAAAAGTCCCATCACTGTTCTGGGATGGGAAGAGGATCTGATGATTTTAATGACTGACCCTAATTCCCAGCATCCAAACAAGAGTTGGCTAACATACTGTGTGCAAGCAGCTTCCCTCTGGCCAAATGAGATTGTTTAAAATGTGTTCTTCGTGGGTCATTTCAGGGGTCCACTGCAGCGTACACAAAAAGTGGGTACTGCGTGAACAGATTCCCCTCTCTCTTACCAGGAGGAAACAGGCACAACTCCGCAATGGGAAAAGGTAAACTAGTTGGCAACTCAAGAACGATCTGGCAACCCGACTATTGGCCAGTCAGAAATATTTTTGGTATAGCAGATGCATATTTAGCCCTGCTGACCGCCCTAAGTTTGACCTCGGTGTCTTGTGTACAGACTACACTATCCTGGACTGCATCTTCAGTGAAGTGGACCGGACCTTCTACATCCTTGACGTCTTGTGCTGGAGGGGTCATCCGGTGTATGACTGTCCGGTAAGAGTAGAGGCGTACGGTGCCAGGTCTTTTTTTAAACGCTTTTTTAAACGTGTCAACACCTTACTTCATATTAAGCGCAGTGTCTCCGTCACGCCACTTCACACAGCTCTCCTTAAACTCAGTCGTTTTAGCCGGCCTGAAATGTCACTCATTTTTGTGAATAAAATCATTTGCCGGGGCTGGGTGGGAAAATTACATTTTATTTCTTTATTGATTATTGAGATCTTCCAGCACCACTTTCCGGCCCTGTGTCTGGGTGCACTGTCAACAATATTTTGGGGGTTTTTAATGGATGAGTGTGTAAATCACAGCTGCAGATGTCACCGCTGAAACAGAAGATAATGATAATGCTGACTGCAGTCTGAAGGAGTCAGCCATGGCTCCAGGAACGTCTGTCTGCTGCATAATTAATTGTCTGGTGTCCCTTGCTTTGTGTGTGTGATTATGTTTTTATGGCCGTTTTTTATTGCATGATTGGCACAGACGGATTTCAGGTTCTACTGGCTGCAGTCGAAAGTCCAGGAGGAGGAAGCGTTGTCGGAAATTGTCAAGCGTAATCCAGTAAGCCCCCCCCAACCCCCTTCAGCCTACCTCCTTCACTCATCGTCTTCAGCATACTCTTCTTTCTCAGCATGGAAATGTAGCCTCTCTCTCTCTCTCCTTCTCCCTCTCTCTGTCTCTCTCTCTCCTTCTCCCTCTCTCTCTCCCCCTCTCTCCCTCTCTCTCTCCCCCTCTCTCGCTCTCTCCCTCTCTCTCTCCCTCTCTGTTTCTCTCTCCCTCTCTCTCTCTCCCTCTCTCTCTCTCTCTCCCCCTCTCCCCCTCTCCCCCTCTCCCCCTCTCTCCCTCTCTCTCCCCTCTCTCCCTCTCCCTCTCCCTCTGCCCCTCTCTCTCCCTCTCTCTCTCCCTCTCTCTCTCCCCCTCTCTCCCTCTCTCTCTCCCTCTCTCTCTCCCTCTCTCTCTCCCTCTCTCTCTCCCCCTCTCTCCCTCTTTCTCTCCCCCTCTCTCCCCCTCTCTCCCACTCTCTCCCCCTCTCTCCCTCCCTCTCTCTCTCCCTCTCTCCCTCCCTCTCTCTCTCCCTCTCTCCCTCCCTCTCTCTCTCCCTCCCTCTCTCTCCCTAGCTCTCTCTCCCCCCCCTCTCTCTCTCATAAATGTGTGGAATTTGTATGAAGCTCTGTGGGCCGCTCGCCCCTCCTCGGCTCTCCCACAGTCTCACTCGCTGCCAGGCAGTCACGTAGCGCATGTGCGATTCCTCGCTTCTGCACGGCATGTTCTTCGCCACTTCATCACTTCCTGTAAATGACTAAAGGGTGGCCATTATTCGCCCGGCTATTTATTATTTATTTGCTTTGGCAGGCGCCCTCATTCCGTGCCGCTAAAGAGCTTACATTACTTGTACTGCACGTTTGTACAGCTGTGTGTTTAAACAGAGCCATTCTGATTCTCCCAGTGCTTTTGCCTGAGGATGCAGTGTCAGTTTCCGCCACCTGATAAAGGAGTCTAGTTCTAAGCCCTCTATGCACTCTGCCACTTCACGCTAGGCTAACAGGGCTAGTTTCTACACTAGTTATGAAGGTGGGGTTATGATTCTACAGTAGTTATGAAGGTGGGGTTATGATCCTACAGTAGTTATGAAGGTGGGGTTATGATCCTACATTAGCTACATTGAAGGTGGGGTTATGATCCTACATTAGCTACATTGAAGGTGGGGTTATGATCCTACATTAGATGCATTGAACGTGGGGTTATGATCCTACAGTAGTTATGAAGGTGGGTTTATGATCCTACATGAGTTATATTGGTTTTTGATGCTACAGTAGTTGGATTGAGGGTAGGGTTTTGATCCTACATTAATGGTGATTAGGTGAGCCTGTATTGGGACCGTGAGGAGTGTGGCTGTGATTGAGATATTCCCGTTTCCCTCCACAGTACCGGTTCCTGAGCTTGCAGAGTGTGGGCTGCAGCCCAGAGTCCATCCAGCAGGCCCTGGCCCAGGAGTACTCCTTCTCTGTAAGCCTCCCCTCACATTACTGAGCCTTCACATCTGCTGACCAACACCCCCCATTCAGAGCAACACGCACGTGATCCAGTTACACTGCAGGGATATCTGTCACTGTCCTGCTCCCAGCTCAGTCTCCCTGCCCCATTCTCACAGTGCACAGTTAAGTCTTTAACAGAGTGACAGTTGGTTCGGCGCTGAACATTTTGATCCTGTGTCACTAACCCAGGGGTGCATATTGTAACTAGACGGTAATGTTATCCATTCAGAGCTCCAGCTCTGCTGTTGCCAAAGTCAAAACTACTATTCTACTGAATATTCATGAAGCTAGTTTATTGCTGTCCTTGGCAATGCCTGTCCATAATTATTTATAAAACTCCTGTTACAGACCATCTAGTGGCCATGGAGAATCTTGGGCACCATCCACTGTCCTCAGTCTGTAACTCGGGTTTGATTCCTCTGGTCTTGGCGTGTTGTTGTGTGTGTGTGTATAATGGCTACCCCCCCTCCTACCCACACAGGTGGACGGTCTTCTGTTCTACCACCGGCAGACCCACTACACCCCCGGCAGCACCCCGCTGGTGGGCTGGCTGAGGCCCTACATGGTGGCAGACATCCTCGGCGTGGCGGTGCCCGAGTGCCCCCTCACGGCCAAACCCGCCTACGCCGGGCACCAGCTGCAGCAGATCCTGGAGCACAAGAAGAGCTCCACGGAGGTGCGCCCGGCCGACAACGGCCGCTACGAGCTGGAGCACCTGTCCACCCCCGACTGCCCCTCCGGGGATGCGCCCCAGCCCATGTGATGGAACGGCTCGGGGGTTTAGGGTAGGGGGCACGGCTCGGGGGGTTTAGGGCAGGGGCACGGCTCGGCGCGATTCGGCCCGCCCGCCCGCCAGACCTACTTAGCCATAGCGCTGCGGCTAATCCCGAGTAATGAGCTTTCAAGGCCACAGGAATGCCGGAAGAGTCCGAGGCTCTTTGGGGTTCCGGCGCTGAATGTGGTTTAAATCATGCGTCCGTTGATTGTGTACCGCGTAAGCTGGGATGTTAATTACGCTTAAGGCGTGCAGAGGTTAAAGCTTTTCGGGTCTTACCAGAAGCAAGTTGGTGTAGACACCTGTGGGTGGCTTCCAGTTCCTACACTTTGCTGGTTGTAAGACCTGGACTGACTCAAACCGCTATGCACTGGGGAGGCGATTTCTGTTCCTATATGATATAAACATTCACAGTGTGAACTAATGACAAACTGCACACAAATGCAGAATGAAATTGTTTTAGGCTCATTGTTATTTTATAACAATATTTTACCTACAGTACTGAAGATTAGCAATGGTCGGTTATTTTAAGTGTTTGTTTGGTTGTATCTTGAATAAATACTGTTTTTGTATTTGTTCTTTTTTGTGGAACTTGTGTCCGTGAGGACCAGAACATTTGGTAAGTAAGATACTAATGAAGGACCAGAGGCAAGGTGATTAAGCCCAATTCAAGTTGATTTAATCAAATAAACTACAAGAAAACACATGTAGTTTATACATTTATCTGTCTGTAAACGTGGTGCATATTGTATATTGTTGAAGTTCCTATTGAACTTTAAAATTGAATTTTTTTTTTTACAATTACCAATAGTATATAGATATTGAAATTGGTTCAAATGTGTTTCAATCACAAGAATGGAAATAATCTCCTACCATCCAAGCAGATTTACAGACCAGTGAGCAGATATCAGAGGGTGCCATTTACAAGTCATTGAAGTGTGCGTTTGAGTGACTGGATGTGTCTGTGTGTTAGTCCACCACATACAAGCGTGTAATTGCAGTGTTTTAATACGCAGACCCTCAAATATGTGCTTGTGCTAATGTCTAATTTCTCTCTGAAAACAACTGAGGAAAACGCAAAACAATATTGAACTTTGTCTCTGGTGATTTGTGTTGACGTTCTTCTTGCTCGTCTTGGTGAAAAGTAATCATCAAATGCAGTTTTTCTTCTGGCTCAGTATCCTGGTGAAAGTGGGAAGTTGATGTTTGTAATGACGGTATTTCATGCAACCATAAACCACAAAGCCCCCTGGCAGTCACTCACACATTGTTCAGTAATTGTATTTGTTCAGATCGTTTTTCAGAAATGACGTAATCTGTTCTAGCACGGATGTTAATGACTTCTTGCAAAGTTTGTGGTAAAGCAGCCCCAGTATCATTTGTGTAGTTGTGAGTCAGCTTTTAAAGCACTTTTCGTGTGAATGTTACCTCCACAATGACAGCCAGTAGTTCCTCCTTTATTAGGTTTGTGATAAATAGCTGACATGTCAGTCGTAGTAAAAACAAGGCCAGGGTTAATTCTACATGAACAGCCTAAGGCTGAAGTAGGAATGTAGATTGTAAAAGATAATTAATACTTTTTCCCTCTGCATCAGATAGTAGTTACCCAGTGATTTCCTCCATTGCATTGACTTCTGCAGTAATGACCATATATTGTCCTTGACTATGTCCCAATTTGGAGCGGGCCAGTAACAGTGACCATACTCAGATGTGTGCGGTATATTTTAGGAATTTCATTTTTTAGTAAACAAATGCTTCTTATTTTTGCTTTTTGCCATGTTAAATGTCAGATACCCTGCGACAATTCACAAAAGCAAAAGAGTTATCCACTGGATATTAGTACGGCTTGGAAAATGGAACTGTTAAAAGCACTGAGCAAAGTCCCTCACTGTTTACTCATGAAAATAACTACATTCACAGCAGATCTGCTTTTTCTGAGTTAAAACAACGCTGCATTTGCTTTGCATTTTAAATTAAGAGCACACACAAGATTAACTGTGAAAGACAATTTCTCAAGAGGGGAAGGAATAGCTTTAAAGGGAGTAGAAGGCTAAAAATACAACTGAAAGTACGCTGCGACTTGTGTGGTCAGCTGCGCTTGTGTAAGTCATCCGTAGCTTTCCAGGAACAGCGTGTACCTGTTAGCTTAAAAAAAAGAAAAAAAAACATTTCCCAGAGTGTCATGCTTTCAGCTACACGTTCTTTTCCACTCTGCCTCCCATTAAACTGAGAGGCTGAGAGGTTGAGTGGGCAGCCATGCAGATCACGTTATAATCCCAACGGCCTGAACTCCAGCCTGCTGCTGCTCTGTTGGGTCATGGACTGACTTTTCTTTTTTTTGGGGGGGGTGGCATATACTCAAAAGACCACTTTATACTGCAGCTGCCCAAAAGGCACTTCTGCTGTTTTAGGACAGGGGTATGTCGGTGTCCATCTGTGCGTGTGCCAGCTGTGACGTGTCCACTTTTTGGGCATTGTATTACACTGTGGTGTGTTCGTTTCCCCCCCTGCAGACCTCCATTGTCAGAGGGCAAAAACATTGCTGATGTATCCTGTCTGGGTTTATAATATGACTGGGTATTTACTGTATTCCTTTTGGTTAATCGAGCTGCTTGGAAAGAGTCCTATCTCCTGCTGTTACTAGTATGTCTAAACTTTGTCGCTGAGTGTTATTATTGCAGGGAGTAAGCCCTCATGGTAAGTGTGTATGACATGCTGACCCATGTGAAAAAATAGTTTACTTCACTATACACTGTAATTGTATAAGCTTTAATTCTACTTGTGTGGAGAGGAACATGACAGTATACCTCAAGAATACAGCTTCCTATTTTTTCACCTAGGCAATCAGTTCATAAAAGGGAGATTATATTATACTACAGTGCATTAGTAGGTCTAGACTTCTCTGGACTGCAAAAGCTCTGATAAACCCTCAGCTGATATTGACTGAATAATATTGTGCTGCTCAAAAACTCCTAATGTCAATGATCGCTATGCCCTTCAGAAGTTTCCAAAACTTATTTTTTAATATTGTTTCATTTTATTATACAGTTGTGTTTATACTTTGTGAATGTTGTAAGTATCTATGCTCAGCACCTAAACTGAGGTTGGCCTGTTTCAATCCATAAGCTTCCTGATTCAATGCTACATCAGCCAGACTGGACATACCACAGGGGATGGGACAGGCCCAGGACAAAATATACTGGGAGGCCCCTCAAAGTATTTTGTAAGGAATTATTTACACCCTGTATCCTGGGCCCCGACCTGGGGGGTGCAAAGTATCCCAGTTGTGCCCTCCATCTGCACCCCTGGGATGGGGAACTGCAGGGGTGCAATTGTAGATCCTCAATTTACACAAGACTTTAAACTTATACACACATGTAAGTGACACATTACTGTGTAAGGGATTTAGGAGGAGGTCCTTCTATAGCTTGCAGCTCTGGCCCAAACATCCTGCCCCAATACAGATTTCGCAACCATGTTTTTTGACATCCTGTTGTTGCTCCTACCACAACTTAGTGGAGGAAAGGGCGATCACTAGACCTCAAACAGTGATCTTCATTCCTGCAGCCCACCAGTAACAGGAATCAAGATCACTGACCTACAACTACAGTACACACACATCTCTCTCTGTCTTTAAGTATACATTAAACATCTCATCATTAAACACCTCAGTAAATGACTACATGAATGAGTAGTCAAAGCTGCTTGACAGTAGAAATAATAATGAAAATCGACCTTGACCAATTTCCCATGCAATATCAGCATTTCAGTTCTCGAAAGATGTAGGCCTGATCTGGACTGTAGAATGTTACTTTTACAAGTAAAAATCAATAAACGCATTTCAAAATGGCAACCAAAGGGTGATTTCAAAATAGACAACTTCCTCAAGTAAAACGGTCCTTTAAATGAAGGTTCTTTCATTTTATTCCGGAGGGAGTGAGAGGGGGCCGGCAAAATAACACTGTTCTTTAATGCCATTATCTCAGAGTTGCAGAGGATGTAGCGTGATTTACAGAGAGATTGACAGGAAGCTCAATACAATCCAGCGCTAACAGCATCTTAGCTTGAGTGGTGTCTGAAAAGCATTGTCCTTAATGAGCTCGGCGCGGGATGCAAGGGGAATGCAGGCCAGGGGATCCGGCCAAATTAAATCCCCGGGGGCCTGTGCGTGCCACACCAGCCAGGTTCTTTAATTAGCCAGCGCAGGGCGGCTCGGTGGCAGTCAGCACGGCAGAGTCGGCGTTGTTTCGACCGACCGCGGCAGAAGACTTTTTGACACCCGGTGAATGCGCTTGTGCTGCCCTGAGATTTTTCCCGGGTGATGTCACACGGGACTCACTGTGGCCCATTGATGCACGAGAACAATTGGGGCCGCACAGGGGCTGCCGGGCGGCCCTTTTGTCAGGGCCCCAGATGAAAGGTGGGCAGGCCCGGAGCCTGTCAATCACTTTGGCCCAGATGACATGATGAGGTAAGCCCCACTGCCAGGAACTCTCTTGTTGTTCTAAACTTCTCTTCGCTGGTTTCTGACTGGTTTCCCCGGCAATGTGCCGCTGTATCTTAAACTAAGAAAATGCGCTGAGGTTTTGAGGTGCTGGGTGGCGTGAGAACACCAAATTTAGGCTAACTGATTTCCTGGTGTCATTGTCATGGTGTGTTTTAACAATGTTCAAGGAGTGACCCAAGAAAAAAGTGGTTTTGAACTTCCCTAATTCTACTTCTGAGTCAGTCCATTCACAGAGAATAATGTGCTTTCGGCCTAACAACATTTCCAACACTCGAGGCTAAAGCAATATGTATGGGTAGTGGCAATATACATCCACTTAAGAGGTTTGACGTGTTGTGTGTTCAGAGATGCTCTTCTGCATACCACTGTTGTAATGTATGCTTATTTGCATTACTGTCACCTTCCTGTCAGCTTCGATCAGTCTGGCCCTTCACCTCTGACCTCTCATTATATACGTATGTATACACATATATTATTCGTATAGGCATACTGTAGTTTGTCCAGCTTGTGGTTGTCTGAAGGTTCATTTTAAGCCGGCTTTGTTTTAGGACCCAGTAGGTTCCCCTCAGCAACATGATGTGTGACTCGGAGTACTAGCCTACTCAACATTTTTTACTTGACCTGGCCATTTCTGTAGCCAGTTCTGCACTACCGTACGTCTTTAACTTACTCATGACTTTTGCTTTCTCATTCACTTCAGCTACCAGAACTCCATAGACAAACCAGGAGGTATGGGTCTCCCCTAGTGATGGCCTCCTGTTGATCTGTGTGACTACAGAGCAGGGACCGTTCAATTGACTGTCACCATGTATATTTACTTCTAAAATTAATGATGAATGGTGATGAATATTGATTTGGCTGCTGGTCACTAGCCTTCCAATTTCAATTGGCAGCCCCACTCCTCGATCATTTTTATATGATTTATTATTTTATTCCTTCATGTTTAGATAAACCATAGAAATAGCCATTGGGACGCATATGTTTTTAACTCATGCGTGAATTCTGTTGTAGTTCTGTAGGCTGGCAGAGACAGATTTTAATGGTGACTTATTGTAAGCATACAAACTATGCATATTCCTTCCATGGTCACTGCCGTTGTCCTTGGCATCTTCTTTTATGAGTGAATTGCTTCAGCAAGTGAAGATGGGGCACAGCCGATGAGTCGACTTTTGTAACGTGAAAAGTCAACGGTTTTGATGTGTCTGTGAAAATGTTTCAAACTACTGTCAGTCAGAATACTGCACAGTACATTACGAAATGCAATATCCGGTGATTCAATCTCAAGTGGGAAATATAGAACGTGCATATCGGTTTTCTTGAGGTTTTCATTACAGTGCATAGCCTATGAATATATGACCGAGCCATTTAAGATTCTAAAGGCTTACTGGAATTGAGGAGGACGTTAATTTCATCGTCTGTGCTTGTGGGACATCCAGTAGCCTATTGCTTGGGGAATTGAGTAGGCTGCTGTTCGCGTGACGAAGTTGGTAATGGAGCTGGTAATGGAACGTGCGTGCATGTGCACGTGTGCGCGCTTGTCGTTTTTATGAATGAAGGGGGAGCTCTTGTCGTGTGAGCTTTGCAGTTTAAAACTGCCGTGTTTAATTGTAACCAGCAGGGGGAAGTTTTGGGGGTTGGCGTTCAGTGCCTGAGGTCTTTGCTTTTGAAGAAATAAGCAACAGCGGAATTAAAAGATTTCAAGCCAGCGACGCAGGAATGCTTCCGAACTTACCGTTTTAGCCTATAGTAGTGTTATGAGGACCAGCAAGTGAATATGACGCTAAATATATTAGTTGCGATCAACCATCGTAGAAGAACATGACGGTCAAGGAAACAAGACTATAAAGGTTTCTTTAAAATGCAGTCAGATTGCATTCTCAGAACATAGTAAAGAGAACCGTAGATGTTTTGTTTCTCTGGACAGTATAGTCTGAAGACGAAGAAAATGTGTTTTACTTTATATATTGCATGCTTTATGATAAATGGTTCATATCGATAGTTACGTGGTTGCCTGAACTGCTTACAGTATCTAGGTTGTGTAATTATCCTATAATTTACAGCGAATTGTAGCATCCCTTTGTTTTATTTTACGATCGTGTTAAACGGCTCTTAGTAGGCTAATACATTTCATAAAAGGAGCACACTGCTATTGAAGAAGACCGAGTCGGAAGAACGACAGCGAGGAATGGCCAGTTTGTCGGCAGAAGAAGAGCAGGTAACGTTTTAAATGCATCGTTTCAATGTAAATCTATATCTAGCTAGCTGTATCTTAGCTTATGGAACATATTCTATTCGATCGATTTATTAAAATTCCAGGATCGATGACCAGTGTCCTGTTTCCTTATGGGTATAATGTCAAAGTTGTTTTAATGGTTAAATTGTTGCGACATAGCTGATTTCCCCCCGTACTCTGACTTACCCCAATGACGGACCATTTAATGTGTCCGTGCCTAGCTACAAATCAGACTGACTTGATAATTGCGCGTGTATGGTGGCGATACGTAGGCTATAGAAACGAAAATACACGTTGCTAAATGGCAGTATATGAACCGTGTGAAAGTTCACTAAATGCCTGTTCTCCGGCCTACAGTCAAAAGCTAGCACGAGGATATATATTTCCTCATTTGGCAACATTGTTTCCGTTCAAGAGTAAGTTATACGTTTGCCTTTTTTCGTGGTGAATTCATAACTAATTTCGAGTAGTCATTTGCGTGCACAAAGAGGGTATTTTTTTTGTTCCTTCGCGTTTTGTTGTTGAAGCAGAGGTGGAAATACTTTAACGCCTTCACTGCCGGACTGTAGCAAACTGAAATAAATGCGCACATTTTTCTCCTGGGGTTCTGTGATGCCTTGTCATTCGGCACGTTGTTACGTCGACTCAGTTATTTCTGACATCCGCACTTCGCCCAGGAACTGATTCAGATGAGACAGGCAGCAATTTTGCTTGTGCATGTCATCGTTTTTTCTTCTTTTTTGCCTTGCGGTATAGCCTATAGTCGGGAAGAACGTCAACTGTAATGCTTTGGTTTGTCTTACGTGAATATATTTAGTTACACATACACACCTTTAACAGCTTTGATACGATTACCAGCTGCATAGAATACTTGCCAAACGCCAAGCTCAAAGCAGATGGAGACTCGCAGCCAAGCACACCAGTGATATGGCTGTTACCGGTAGGCTGACATTGGGACGTGAGGAAGACATTGTACAGGAAGCTAGTGGCTATTATATAATGACCATCCGTTATTTATAGTAGCCTGTCAGTATGAACGGAATGCAGTTACAAAACATAAAAAAGGAAGCTTTTTGCATATAAAATACAGGCAATAGCTGTGTTGCAGCTGACGGATTCCCATCACGTCTCAATTTAGGACCCTTGTTTGAACTTTATTCTTGTAGCCACATCAGTTTTATGTTGATGTCCTTTTAGAATAGGTTGCCAAATACTTTTTCTGAGCAGGTCACACCACAGAGGAATCAGTAATGCAGAACCAATAGTTGCTCCGTTAATATGGTGTTTTGGCCGAAGCGAATGTGAGGGAGACTTGTTGGGAGGCGCCAGCCTTGGACAGGCAGTGATGGTGAGCTTTAATAGAGCCGGGTTCTCAGCTGACGGAGGGTAACAAGGCACTGTTGTGTTGCATCCTGTCCCAGCCTAGTGCGCTCTGAACATCCCCTGTGTGTGCCAGAGGGAAGCCCAGTGTTATCACCCACCACCGAAAAGCACATCTCTCTCGTGAAACTCTGCCAGATAGAGAGAGAGAGAGAGAGAGAGAGAGAGAGAGAGAGAGAGAATGAGGCCCAGCAGCTGGTGATTATCTATCCCTGATAGTCTCAGTCTCTCTCTCTCTCTCTCTCTCTCTCTCTCTCTCTCTCTCTCTCTCGCGCTCTTTCGTTTGTTGCTCGTTAATGACATTCCAGTGTCAGAGCCTTATTCCGCTTTTCCTGTCCTGCTGGCTCAGGGGCATCAACGGGGCACTTCATTTCCGGACGGGCAGCTGGACGAGCGGGTGTACGGGCGAGCTAGCGGATGGGTTGCGGTGGAAGTTAGCCTGGTCTGGTAATCAGATCCCGCGCTGCCTGTGTCCATAGTTTGCGGGGCTTTGGTGGGGGGGTTGCTGTGTTTCAGCATCTGTTAAAAGCATTTCCACTTATCCTCAAACTGTGTTTGGAGTTACACCACTGGGAATTCAGCAGATAAAAATGTAAAAAAGACATGAAAGAAGAAAAAAACAGTCTCCCAGGAAGGGCCGCAGAGCAACTGACCCATTTAACTTCCTGCTCAGTGTTGACCTCTGCCTGCACGGTTTGTCAGGATGGAGCCCCGATGGTGTGGGTACAGGCTAAGAGAATCCTGGCTGTAGATTTGGGTGAGGTGGGTGGAACAGGGTTGTAAAGGGAAGGGGTTTACTCATCACTGCTATCGTGATCTGCATTAAAATGTCCTTTGTATTCTATAAACTTTGTAGCAGTGTCAACCTGAATTCATCCCAAAGACGATGAGCAAGTGATAACCTTTATTCTAGTCTAAATTGTAGTAGTGCATCACATCCTACGCACAAAGCAGGAGTCGGATTGTATTGTTTGAAGCCAAGTAAATGTCTCGGAAGCGAGGATAGCAGTGCTACATTTTTTTATTTATATGCATTCAACCTTGTAAAGCATTTAAGCTCCTCCATTTCTCTAGAGATTGTTTTCCTTCTAGATATGCTGTAGTTTTTTTTGGCCCAGTCGTCATGCCAAAGATGGAATGTCAAAGGTGTGTACAGGCCATTGAAAGGCAAGCCGACTCCTATCTGTCCTCTGTATGTCTGGGTTTATGCTCTGTGAAATGTGTAATTATGATGATAGACAATACACCGAGTGAATCTGTTGTCTGCACTAGTGTTGCCAGGTTCACGACCGGCTTACTGGTCGAAATGCCGTCGCGACTGCTTGTTTCATACAGCAAATGGTATCCCACATCTTTCTCTTTTACAGCTATTAATTTCCACCCGTCTCTGAGAAAGAGAAAGAGTGAGACGGCGCTCTCTACGGGAAACGCCTACTCGTATTTGTCTATTCATTTCACCTCGAGATTAAAAAAAGAACAACAGGCTGTGGAAAATGTTTCTCGAAAAGTGTATTTCTAATGATTTCCTCATTGATAGTTAAACTTCTCATCTTACAGAAATGTGTTGAGTAACTAAGTGTCGACATGCAGGCTTTGTGGTTTTCCCTTCTTCTATCAGCTATGGTGTTTTTTTTAGCTATCTTAACTTTTTCCATCCAAGATTAGCTTTGACTACTGACATTTGGACACTGTAATTGTGGTCTTAATACTTATGTGATAACATGTGTCATCAAAATTGTGAATATGAAATATAGGCAGTTTATGGATCTGCTTAGCTGTAGACTACTTTGTCTTTCTTAATAAACTTTTGTCGTTGTTTTTTGTCATTTGGCCATTTTATATCAGGTTTTTTTGGATCAAGGAGCTATTTCTCTGTGTAAAATGTGGAATTTTATAATCATAGAGGCCTGCTGATATTATTAGGCATAACCAGACTCATAGAAAAAAAAAATCATATGGTAAATGAAGTTCTAAAAAAGGAAACATGTGGGATCACACCTGCATTGGTTTAAAAAGAGTGATATGTCAGGTCATGACCATGCTGAAATGGCAGAGCTACCAGACATGCTGTGTTGTGTGTGTGCGTGCATTCCAAATGTCCTTCATATTTTACCATTTCTAGATGTAGCCGGAAGCTTTCAAAACAAGTTTGCTGTTCAGGTTTTTTTTTTTTGTATGACCAATCATTTCGAAAGTTTCAATATGCAACTACACTGGTCTGTTCCCAGAGTGCTCGTTGTGAGTCACTGAGACGCAGACCTCTTTTCCGTTTCCATAGTGCCCTGCGTACGGCTCAGACTCACCTTGCTGAATTAGTCACTGCAGATAGGCTGCCTGTGTGCTGTTGACCTCAGTGGTTACATTATTGACGTCTCCCCCCCGTGCGGGTTGGCCAGTATCGATGGGTAGGCGTAAAGGGAATTATAACAGCCAATGATTGCCTTCGAGTGGCTTTCTGGGCAAATGGAGCTTGATGCCCTGAAGGCAATGCCCGCCTAATTGATACCAATATTTCAGCCTTTTGCTGTGGGACAGTGGGAATTATCAGTGTTAGGTAGGGAAAGGGCTGGAGTTCTGTTTTAAATTCCATGTGTTTCCACTTCCATGTGTTTCCACTGACCTTAACTGCTAGGTCAGCTGTATCTGATGCATTTTCACCAACCCATCTTATCAGTAGGTCAAATCTACCAGATACATGTTCACCAACCCATCTTATCAGTAGGTCAAATCTACCAGATACATGTTCACCAACCCATCTTATCAGTAGGTCAAATCTACCAGATACATTTTCACTAACCCATCTTTGTTGCAGCTCAAATCTACCAGATACATTTTCACTAACCGATCTCAGCTGTACGTCAGATGTACATGTGCCCATTGCACACGAGGGCGGCGTTGGAAATACGTGCCATACATGCAGCCAAGGCAGGTCTTCTTGTCACAGGGTTTACAAAAGCGGTGTCAGATTCTAGGCCCAGCCAAAGTCAACGTCGGGACAGGGTAGGCCGTCAGGTGAATCGCGTTTTTATCTCGTAACTCTGTTGCTTCGGTCGTGGCTCCCGCTCCAGGCTTCAGAACATTCTCCTTTTAAGGAAAGAGAGCTGGCTTTGGGCAGAGTGTGGGAAGGCCGTGGACTCCCGTTCCTTGAGGGGGCGGCCTTGTTTGGTTTTTCTGTGGATAAGACAAGATCAGAAATGACAAAAATTGGAAGGGGAGGGGAGAAAATAAAACAAGTTTTTTGGAAATAGACTGAAAGGATGAAAATGAAGACTTAGTCATCTTTCGGGATGAAATGAAATCAGCTTACAGACTGGAGATGGAGTTTTTATTAATCTGTTATGAAAGCAATGACAAAAATGTATATTCATACACTTATGCTAATTCCAGTAAATACAAAATATTGTTGGAATGGCATCATTTAATTTGACTTTTGGAATTAAATCTGAGAATGGTCTGTTGTGGATGGCACCCTTTGAGGAGTTTACAGAACAAATTCCAAGATTCTCAGATGCCCAGGGTCATCTGTTGTCATACAAATATACAAATGTTTTCCTCTGTTTAAATATTTGACTTTTAAAATAATATTTGTCTTTTTCCCCCTCCAGTTGGAAAGTCACATTATTCTTACGCCACCCATGCAGGCAGTGTTACGGCTGAAGCTTGTTCACACGTTCCTTATATATGCTAGTTTTCCATGCTACAACTCACATTGCATATTGTAGGAAAGGGTGGTGTCAGCCATCTCAGACCTGATGGTATCCCTGCCAAGAGGCATCCCAGGCCAGTATGGTTCTGGGTCTGGTTCTGGGTCCGGTCCTGTCCTAGGGGAACAGGGTGTGGTGACCCAGTCGACAGGGCTCTTGTGCCATGGTTCTGTCTTTGATGGACTGGATTCAGAGACCAGTTAGAGGGTGCAGACATAAAAAGGTTGACTGCCATGGCTGAGGTTTGTGTTGGTGTGAGAAAACAGTCCATCACTGTGGGAAGCCACTTGAAACTGGAGTTTTATTTAAAAATGAGTGGGGGGTTCCCACAATGCCCTTCTTTCCCCACCCCTGGACAGAGAAACCCCAGAAACATCTGAAGTGCGGGGGTTGCGTTTATAACAGGCTGCGGCGTGGATTTATCTGCCATGGGCCGCACTCCCACTGTGTCCTATATTGTTAGACAGACTTCCTGTCTTAAAGAGCAGTCTGCTCGAGACAGCACAGAAGCTAGTGATTGGTTTATGGACAACAGACTTGTTTAACAATCCTACAGGCCATTTTAGTACAAGTGGGTAAAATTAGTTGTTGGAATAAATTGGATCTCTCAGTCAAGCTTCAATGGCAGACAAAAGTTTTGCTTGTTGCAACTTTTCTGTTTGCTTCACTTCTTCCTGAAGGTGGGGGTGCGGGTGGAGGTGGAGGGGGGGAGGGCATGACTGTCTGATTTAGAGATTTTTTTTGAGGCCATTAATTTTTTTGGCAGCGAGTGTTCCTCTAATGAAGTAAGCCGGTGTAATTGTGTTTAATTGCCTACCTGCGGTTTACCCTGGGGAGCTGCAGAAAGAGAGGGCCTTTGTGCTGATTGGCCTGGCCCTCGCCGCCGGGGGTTAGCGGGTTAGCACATCCGCGTCCCTTTCAGAATTCCAAATGAAGCGTTGGCTTCCTGCTTCCCGCTGGTGAAAAGGAGTCCTTCCGTGCCCGAGCTCCGGTTTCGGTTCCTCTCCACCCCCCCCCACCCCCCCTCTGTCTCCCTCATCTGGCTGAGCTCCAGGCTCAGGCCCGTTCAGGCCTCCGATCGGGCCTGTTATTCCTGTGCGTTTACCACTCAATGTCGAGAGACGGAAAAATCTTGTCGGTGCCTCTTCTCTCCAAACTGGTGCTTCAGGCTACATGAAAAGCTAGCATCTCAGCAGGTTGAAAGCATGCCGTTGTATATTATTTTATGACCACTATCTTTTAATCAAGCTACTGAAATGAAAAATTCAGGTTAAAAAAAAAAGCCTCTGGCTCACTGCGTCCTTCAGGCCATATTTCTGTGTGGGACATTCCTGTGCATGAGTGGAACATTCCTGAACCTCTGTTAAAGTTTTTGGTGGCTGCCCCAGGGGGGACAGGAAGTGATGTCGGAGGGAGCGAGCTCACTTCCCCCTTTCCGCAGCTTAATCGTCATCAGATGTGGGAGCCAGGCGCTCGGAGCCGGACGCAGTAGAGACCCCGGGATTATCCCTCACATCTTGATTCAATCCAGCCCGTTCCTCCTTTGTGGTGAATCCTTTGGTGCTTTTTTGGGAGTCTCGGTCTCCTGTGAACCACACAACCCCCCCCCCCCCCCCCCCCCCCATCTTCACTACAAACACAAGCATACACAGTGGTGTGTGTGTGTATATGTACAGTACATGTGTGTCTGTCTGTTTGTTCTGTTTACACTGCTGGAAAGAGCCTGATCAGCTCAGTTTTAGTGTATAAATATGTGTGATGAAAGCACAGGAGACCAGAACGCCCCAGCGGGGTTGACGGTGAGGGGGGATTACTGCATGTGTGGAATGCTGCTGACGGAACCAGAACACACAGCCTGAACCCTGGGCATCTGTCTCCCATTTTAAACCCAAACCCGTTATTTTCTCAGTTGAAACCCTATTCTAATTATAGCTTTAAACTGATTCCAGCTAAACCCGAAAAAAGGCACCAGCGCTATCACGCTATCAACATCATCATGTTCATCATTCGTTGATTGAGGTTGGATCTGTTTGCCCCAAACTTTTTTTTTTTACTGACCGAATTGTGAGTTTGAGTGTGAGAGAGCTGATTCACTGACTGCTGAAGTATCTGTGGAGCTGTCATCGAGTGTGCTTACGGAGGACTCTGCTCCAGTATACCCTTACGCTCCATTATTGCTGTGAATAAACATAGTTTGTATAAACATGGGAAGGTATGTTGTGTGTAAACATAACCCGTTTGTGCGTATATGGGAAATGCCATTTCCTGGGGAGTGATTTCCCATAATTTTATTCAGGTAAAAGCAGGTTACAGTAATTCCTGGGCGGGTGTGAGGATATGATTCAATTTCTTTTTTGTTTTAAGATGGGGGTAATTACGCAGGCCTGTGTCGACAGGAATATGGTGGGGAAATGCGGGCTGGGTGGGGTGGCGATGAGCCCTTTCCTTAAAAGTAGAGCATGCAGCAGGGCCTGGTGTCCCTGGAGCCTGTCTGCAGGTACCCATTCTCTCACCATCCAGGATGTGAATTAACTTCCCTCCCAGCACATCCTTATCTGGTTCCTTTATCAACTCAAATCTCATTTCAGTTCACATGAGCAAAAAGCAACACCCTCAATACTGTGTTTTTTTGTGTTGTTTGTTGGATGTCGTGTTTGTGGTGGTGGTGCATGGTGGTGAGCTAGGGGTGGGATGTTGTGTTTGTGTGCATGGTGGTGAGTTTGGGGTAGGATGTTGTGTTTGTGTGCATGGTGGTGTGTTAGGGGTGGGATGTTGTGTTTGTGTGCATGGTGGTGAGTTAGGGGTAGGATGTTGTGTTTGTGTGCATGGTGGTGAGTTTGGGGTAGGATGTTGTGTTTGTGTGCATGGTGGTGTGTTAGGGGTGGGATGTTGTGTTTGTGTGCATGGTGGTGTGTTAGGGGTGGGATGTTGTGTTTGTGTGCATGGTGGTGTGTTAGGGGTGGGATGTTGTGTTTGTGTGCATGGTGGTGAGTTTGGGGTAGGATGTTGTGTTTGTGTGGATGGTGGTATGTTAGGGGTGGGATGTTGTGTTTGTGTGCATGGTGGTGTGTTAGGGGTGGGATGTTGTGTTTGTGTGCATGGTGGTGAGTTAGGGGTGGGATGTTGTGTTTGTGTGCATGGTGGTGAGTTTGGGGTAGGATGTTGTGTTTGTGTGCATGGTGGTGAGTTTGGGGTAGGAGGTTGTGTTTGTGTGCATGGTGGTGAGTTTGGGGTAGGATGTTGTGTTTGTGTGCATGGTGGTGAGTTTGGGTAGGATGTTGTGTTTGTGTGCATGGTGGTGTGTTAGGGTTGGGATGTGTGCATGGTGGTGTGTTTGTGTGCGTGGTGGTGAGTTAGAGGTGGGATGTTGTGTTTGTGTGCATGGTGGTGAGTTAGGGGTGGAATGTTGTGATTGTGTGCATGGTGGTGAGTTGGGGTTGGGATGTTGTGTTTGTGTGCATGGTGGTGAGTTTGGGGTAGGATGTTGTGTTTGTGTGCATGGTGGTGAGTTTGGGGTGGAATGTTGTGTTTGTGTGCATGGTGGTGTGTTAGGGTTGGGATGTGTGCATGGTGGTGTGTTTGTGTGCGTGGTGGTGAGTTAGAGGTGGGATGTTGTGTTTGTGTGCATGGTGGTGAGTTAGGGGTGGAATGTTGTGATTGTGTGCATGGTGGTGAGTTGGGGTTGGGATGTTGTGTTTGTGTGCATGGTGGTAAGGTGGGAGGGGATGTGATGTCACAGCTTTTGAGTGCAGACCGATGGTTTCCGGAATGTGCCGCTGAGCGCTTCTTTTCTTCAGCTGACTCAGTCATTATAGTTATAAGGAGAGCAACTACAGCTCAGTATAATGAATGTGCTTGTGATGACTAGCAGGGCGAAGGAAAGCTGGGCTGTCAGAAGCAGTGCTCTGTGGTGTGTAATGGCTCCCCTCTCTCCTCTGCAGGCCACGAAGCAGTTCTTGGAGGAGATAAACAAGTGGACCACGCAGCATGGCGTCTCGCCTCTGTCCTGGAACGTGGCCGTCAAGTTTCTCATGGCCCGCAAGTTTGACGTGCTGCGAGCCATCGAGCTCTTCCACAGCTACAGGGTGGGTGTCTGAACTCGCCGTGTCTGTTACCTGCAGAGCAACGGGCTAAACCTGGTGGTTTAAACAGGGTGGGTCTCTGTCCTGACTGTGTCTGTTACCTGCAGAGCAACGGGCTAAACCCGGGGGTTTAAACAGGGTGGGTCTCTGTCCTGACTGTGTCCATTACCTGCAGAGCGATAGGCTAAACCCTGGGTTTAAACAGGGTGGGTCTCTGTCCTGACTGTGTCCATTACCTGCAGGGCGATAGGCTAAACCCTGGGGTTTAAACTGGGTGGGTCTCTGTCCTGACTGTGTCCATTACCTGCAGAGCGATAGGCTAAACCCTGGGTTTAAACAGGGTGGGTCTCTGTCCTGACTGTGTCCATTACCTGCAGGGCGATAGGCTAAACCCTGGGGTTTAAACTGGGTGGGTCTCTGTCCTGACTGTGTCCGTTACCTGCAGAGCGATGGGCTAAACCCTGGGTTTAAACAGGGTGTCTGAGGGTCCACGATCACACTCTCACCTGCCGCCATCAGTAATCACAATCTTCCGCCAGTGCACAATTCCCCTGAATCTACAGTTTCACGTTCGCAAAACTTAGCCCCCCGCCACCCCCCGTTTTTGATCGCAGTATGACCCTTTAACTCATGATGGGGGTTCCAGGGCTGCCTCTGAGCCTGGGTGCAGGTCCCTGGATCATAACCAGTGGAAATGCCCCTGGGCTAAACTGATCCTAGATCAATGCTCTTCCAATGAGGTGCTATGTAAATAGGGCCCCAGCCCTGCTGCCCGTGCTCACACACAGTACTGCGCACCAGAGGCCCAGCCCTGCTGCCTGTGCTCCTGTGCTCAGTGAGGCCATAGCACAGGGAGCTGTGTTTCCCAGTGTCACACTCACAGTGTCCTGGAAGCAAACGTGTGATTTCTTCACCTGTGACCTGTGACCTGTGACCCCACAGCGCCTCAGGGACCCTGCTACTGCTTTCCACGCCAATTTTATTAGCCATGTGATTTTTCCTTTTTCTTTTTTCTAAGCCACAGCTGCTACCCGCCATTACTTAACCTGATTTGGGAAGCCGTGGGTTTGTACGGAGCCAGAAACATAATGAGTTAATCAGATAAATCAGAGTGCTAATTAAGGCTCACGAAACAAGCTCAATAATCCCCCCTCACCCCCCTGTGCGGTTGATGGAGAGGAGTGCTACTGCAGTGTGGAAAGGGGACCCAACCCCGCCCTGCTCAGAGCACCCTGTTCTTCACACTCAGACTTAATTAGGTGCGGCGTGTGCGTGGGTTCCACGTTGCAGGAAGGGCTTTTTTTCATTGTACCGGAGGAAGTCCTTTATAATTTAGCACTGAATCGGACTAATCCAAAAGCATTTCAGTACAAGTTAAATGGAATTACGGCACATTTATAAAGCCATTGTTCATTCACTATTGCTTTGAGTAGCTGTCCAGAGTATGGAGACTTTGGTTCTGGATTCCGACCCTTTCGATACACAAGATACTTTGTAACAAAGGCCCTTTATAATAGGCAGATTCGAGGAAAGGAGAATTTGTGCAACTTTACTGAATGCCTCATTAACCGTCAGATTCCGGGAGAAAAATATAAATGCCATTAAGGCACTACGGTGCCTCTTTAGAGAGTCACTGTAATTTAATTTACTGCCTTGGGGGAGGGTGGAGGGTGGGTGTCTTCATGAGTGTGTGTGTTATCCTTTCTCACACTGGTGGGGTGTGTGCATGAGACTCAGTTGAAGGAGGGGATCGTGAAGTGTGTGTGTGTGTGTGTGTGTGTGTGTGTGTGTGTGTGTCTTATATGCTCTCTCACTCTGCTGGTGTGTGTGTGTGTGTGTGTGTGTGTGTGTTATATGCTCTCTCACTCTGCTGATGTGTGTGTGTGTGTGTGTGTGTGTGTGTGTGTGTGTGTTATATGCTCTCTCACTCTGCTGATGTGTGTGTGTGTGTGTGTTATATGCTCTCTCACTCTGCTGGTGTGTGTGTGTATGTGTGTGTGTGTGTGTTATATGCTCTCTCACTCTGCTGGTGTGTGTGTGTGTGTGTGTGTGTGTGTGTGTGTTATATGCTCTCTCACTCTGCTGGTGTGTGTGTGTGTGTGTGTGTGTGTGTGTGTGTGTGTTATATGCTCTCTCACTCTGCTGGTGTGTGTGTGTGTGTGTGTTATATGCTCTCTCTCACTCTGCTGGTGTGTGTGTATGTTATGCTCTCTCACTCTGCTGGTGTGTGTGTGTGTGTGTGTGTGTGTGTGTGTGTGTGTGTTATATGCTCTCTCACTCTGCTGG